>NW_007729619.1:93658-116360 GCF_000696425.1 Galeopterus variegatus | reverse complement strand
GGAAGGAAGGAAGGAAGGAAGGAAGGAAGGAAGGAAGGAAGGAAGACCACAATAATACATTGAACTTTCAAAAGGAGAGAACAGAACTATGGTTACTAGAGGTGAGAAAAGGGGGAGGGGGTTGGTGAGAAATTCGTTAACAGACACAAAGAATTACATTTGTAATGGTGGATATACTAATTATCCCTATTTACTCATTATATATTGTACACAGGTATTGATATTCAACTCTGTACCTCACCAATACACATAATAAATTATGTTTCAATTAAAAAAAAATGCTATTACCTGAGACCAGAACAGATACTGAGTGTTACAACTGAATTTGGAAATTCTACAACATATCCTTGGTAATGGCAATGCTTCTGAAACACAGAATAGAAAGGTAAATATATAAATTCTTCATATGTCAAAAATGTATTGCCAAACATTTCAGAAGACTCAAGACATTAACAGACATTATAAAAATTATAAACTATACAGAATTGTTAATGCAAATTTTCAGGAGAAAAGATTTTTGACAGCTCTGTTCATTTTGTACCACCTCTGTTTTTTTTGTGCCCACGAATATTCTCCTGTATCTGGGTTTCATCTCTATTTCATGCCATTTCTATGTATAACAGTCAACCATATAACCAGCCACAGTTATTTAGAATAAAACATTTTTATTAAACTGTCAACATAGAACAATATGTCCTAATGGTAATGATATGTCCATTTAAGAAAGAAACATAATAAATGTCTAAGACATCTGGCTCTTACCATAACATATGGAGACTCAGAATGCAAAGATCCTCTTTCATTATACATATAAATCAAAAAGTTCTGGGGTATGAATGAGCTAGAAAAATAAATAAGTTTGAGTTATGAATTTAATGTGAACATAAACATTAAAATAATAACAATACATTAATTGCACAGAATTCTTATAATGACATGATTTAGAGTAATTCTAGTGTGGCGTAAGAGTTAAAATTCGTAGAAGTAGCATATTGGAGTTCAGGATTTCTTAACTCTGGAATAGACTCTGAGACTCCTCTGCATTAGATGTGCATGTAGCTGTGTATGAATTCATTCAACAAATATTTACTGAGTGTCTGTTATTGGAAAGACCCTCTCCAAGGAGCTGGGATATAGCAATAAACAAAAACCAGAAATCCTTGGTCTTTGTGACAGTCAGGGACACATAGTTCCATCATCTTATATGATAATAAGGCCTGGGTGGAGGTTGGTGGTTACCAAATGTAGACAGGATGGCTTAGAAAGGATCACTGAATAGATGATGGAAGTCATGAAGAACAAGCCACTTGGATTTTCACAGAAATGCTATTGCAGAAAGAGGTAAAAGACAGTGCAAAGACCCCAGAGTGGAAACATGCTTTGTGCATGTAAAGAACATCTAAGGGGCAATTTCCTTGGAGTGGAATTTGGAGTGAAGAGGAGACAGTAGTAAGATCTGGTGCCACAGAGATGAGAAGTCACTGCAGAGTTTGAGCAGGAGATCAAGTATCAGACCAGGGATTTAATAGAATCAGAATGAACGCTGTGTTGAGAATAATGTGCAGGGCAAATAAGAAAAGAAGGAGACCCGTCAGAAGGCGATTGAAGCCGTCCAGGCAACACAAGACGGTGGCTGGAGGAAGGGCAGCAGCAGTGGGGGACGTCCAGGTCTGGATATATCTGAACAGAGAACACACGGGACTTAATAAACTGTTGGATATGGGGTAAACAACGCAAAGAAAGATGTCAAAGATGACTACAAGGATTTTTTAGTTCTGGGAAATTGAAAGAAAAGTTTCCATTTACTGAGGCAGTTATGAGAAAGATAAATTTGGAAAGATACTCAAAAGCCCTGTTTGAACATGTTACCTATGAGAATTATAGTAAGCACTCGGTTATCAGATACACAGTCATGTAAATGAATACGGCATTCATTGGAGAGCAATAAGGTGGTGATGAGATGGAATTTAAATCCATGACAGTAAATAAAATAACCAAGCGATTAAATATAACTAGGAAAACAAGACTCAAAATTCAAGACATGAGAAGAAATCTGAAAGAAAAAAAAAGAAAGAAAAAAATGAGAGAGAGAGAAAGAGAGAGAGAGACAAAGAGAGAAGGGGTAATCTCAATGGTAGCAGACAAGCCAGGGCCAAGACTGTGGTATCCTGGAAGCCAAAGGGAGTATTAACAGAGGAGACACTTATCATCTGTGCCAAATGCTGTAATTGCTCAGTAAAAATGAAGACTAAAAAGTATCCATGGCATTCAAAAGCATTAAGAACACTGATGATCTTATAATAAAACGTGTTTAGTGGAGTTATAGAGGCACTAAAGACCAACATGAGGTTAGTAAACCTGAATTAAGTAGGGAAGACATGAATTAAGTGAGAATAATTTTCTCTAGCCCTGTCCAATGACAAAGATGTGGGCAAACAAGGAGCAGTTATTACAAACATATATTTTTAAAGATGCAGGCAGAGAAGAGGCTATTTGATTGTATTTATATGAAATGTTGAAAAAATACAAATTAGGATACAGAAAGTAGATTGATAGTTGCCTGAAGCTGTGGGTGGGAACAGAGATTAACTATGAAATGACGTGAGGGGTCACATATGGGGACAGAAACGTTCTAAAGTTGATATTTGATTGTATTTATATGAAATGTTGAAAAAATACAAATTAGGATACAGAAAGTAGATTGATTGTTGCCTGAAGCTGTGGGTGGGAACAGAGATTAACTATGAAATGACGTGAGGGGTCACATATGGGGACAGAAGCGTTCTAAAGTTGATGGTTTCAACACTGCATAAAGTTATTAACATCATTAAAATTACACTCTGGTGAATTTTACATGTAAAATAAATTCAATAAAGTTGTTAAAAATAAACACATATACAATTAATACATCATAAAAAGTATGCCACTAGTTAAATTTCCCACAATAATCACTTTATGTGTAACTTTGCTTTCACATCAGACACAATTAATTTGTAATTTGCAGTTTGGGGGTTCAATGGCTTATACTCAGTTGGAGATTTACAAATAGGTAGCATATTTCTTAACTTGAAAATATCAAGCTGGAAAATTTAAATGCAAGGGCTTCGTAGATCTAATATTCATGAACCAGTGGATTCTAAATTGAAAAGTGGGTTGATAAAACAAGTCTGCACTATGTTGCCTTCCTAAATGTAAATACTGTGCAAAATCTTTAAAACAGTAAAATCCAAGCTTAAAACTTTCCATTTTCCTTAAAGGGAAAATCATATCTTACTGTTTTATGAGATGCAGAGTATATGGTTTTCCATCAATTGTCATGACATAAATCACCTAAAATAAAGCAAATCAATGAAGATGATTTAATAAATCAGAAACATGTAAAGTAAAGCAGTATTTTTCACCCAAGTTAACAAGAAAGATTTAGTCCATTAAAAAATAAACATATTCTTCAGAATTTATTACTCTAAATAGTAAAATTTAGTATCTTGATAACTTCAGGAACAGTATAATCAATTTAATGCATAGAGATAACTTTTTGAAAAAAAGAAGAGGACAATTCAAAAAATATGTAATTTTAACATTAGTAATACTATATTAATTGCTTTTATTTTGAAAAGATATAATTTTTTAGACAAAAAGAATAAGACATGCCTATAGGCTTATATTCCACACCAAACAGAATGAACCAATAACAAATTTATAAGTACTGATACAGACATAGATTTACACTACCATGTATACTTAAAAACATTTAGCAACTCAACATAAAGCTATAAGGAAAAAAAGCCTGAGAGACTGAAAGCAGACAAAAGCCTGTGAGGAAAGCCACAGCCCCAGGAATGAGACTGAGTCATAATTATGTTCACCATCCTACTGCGATGGTATCTATAGACTCTCACAGGCGGAGTAATTGGACTGTGTCCACAAATTCAGATAAACATCTCTGCTAGAAAATCCATAATTTCCTTACAAGACAGATGTCTGATTTTAAGCTGAAACAGTTTGTGAACTTGGTAGAGAGAAACAGGGCAGTGCTGCTTATGGCTCTAAACACCCAGACAGTACAAAGAGCACACAGACTCATGTCCACCTGCTAATAATAACCCAGACCCGAGGCAAATCTTATTCCCCTAAATCTAACGTAAGCTACTACAGCAGATCCAATGCATTAGCCCCAACTGAATGCAAAACAGAGGCAGCAGAAAGTTGACAAAATCTAAATTACAATGGCAAGTACATAAGAAAAAAAACCAAACATTTAACTTGTGAGAAATGTCTCCACCAAGAAGAGAACAAATTCAGCAAATGAGAAAAATTACTCCTGAGAAAACCAGAAAGTATTTAAATAAAATAGGACCTTAATATAAGTATATTTAATATCCTTATAAGACAGTGGGTATTAAACCCAAGGACTAGGGATTAGGTGTAATAGAACACTATTTCTAAAATTTTCTAGCACTTCATGAGTGTCTATCATATGCCTAGCACTCTCTTAAGTACTTTATATGTTTTTCTAACATCTTTATCTTCACAAAAAATCTAATTTTTTATTCTGAGAAAAAGTGCTTAAGTAAATTTCCCAAGATGACACAGCTAATGAATGTTAGGGCTTGACGGAGAGGTCATGTGCTTTACCAGTACATTGCACTGCTAGCATGTGAAGAAGAGCAGATAGTTCTCACTGAAGGAAGAAAAGATAATTATGAAAATGAACCAATTAATTACATAGCATTTTAAGTAAACCATTTCCTGAATACGCAATTTATCTGAAGGATAAATTAGTGAGATTGAACATCAAAGCTAAGAAAGTTATTGATAATTAAATTCACAGTGATTTTAATAGCGGAAGATCTGCTAGAGTAAATAAGAAACAGAGTTGCTATTTCCAGAATTTTCGAAAACAGATAAGAATTTAAGTGGGCAAAAATAAAGAAAACAAAGAAGCAATAGTTAAGAAATATTACTTCAAAATTAGAGAAGAAGATATAAGTATACTCATTTCAACAAGGGCAATAAAGGAGAAAACCTCTGTGCACTTGGTGTTGGTGATAAGTTTTTAGATATGACAGAAAAAGCACAATCCATAAAAGAAAAATAACAATAATACTTTGGTCCTCATTTAAGTGAAAATACTTAGCTCTAAAAAATATATATTATTTAAAAAATTGTAAAAGAACAAGCTATACATTGGGAAAAATTAAAACATATAAAAAATTTGTAAAACAACAATGAGAAACAAGAAAATTAAAATGGTCAAAAGATCTGCAAAGACATCTTACTAAAGAAGATATACAGATGGAAAATAATAGGTATAAAGAAAATGCTCAATGTCACTAATCATTGGTGAAATCCAAGTCAAACCACAATGGGATATCACCCCACACCTGTCACAATGACTATTATTAAAAAAGAAAAAATACAACATGTATTGGCAAGAATATAGAGAAATTGGAACACTTCCATAGTACATGTGGGAATGCAAAATGGTGCAGCCACTATGGAGGACAGTATGAAGGTTCCTGAACAAACAAAAATAGAATTACCATAATAATCCAGGAAACCTACTTCTGAGTATTTATCTAAAATAATTAAAATCAGGATTTTGAAGAAATATTAGCCTGCACAGGTTCATCGCAGCATTTTTCATAATATCCAAGATGAGAACCAATCCAAATATGCATCACAGATGAATGGATAAAGAAAACGCAGTATAAACATACAATGGAATACTATTTAGCCTTTTGAGAAAAGGAACTTCTGCAGTGTGCATCAACCTGGATGAACCTTGAGAACATTATGCTAAGTGAAGTAAGCCAGTCACAGAAAGACAAATACTGATCATCTAAAACACACAAGTTCATAGAATCAAAGAGTGGAATGGGGTTGCCAGGGACCGAGACAAGGGGCAAGCAGGGACTTACTCAGCACAGAGCATAAAGTGTGACTCAAGAAAGATACGTAAGCCCTAGAAACTTGTATAACATTGTACTTTTAGTCAAGAATAGTGTTTTGTACACTTAAAATTTTGTGAAGAGGGTAGATCTTGTGTTAACTGCTCGTAGTAAAGATAAAAGTAAAGTAAAAACGAAAACAAGAGTAAAGTAAAAGTAAAGGTAAAGCCAAGGTAAAAATAAAAGCAGAAAAAGTGACAATATATAAGGCAATTTTCTTTGAGAAATCCATAACCCAGTTAGGAGATTTCTGCAGCAGAGGCAGCGCATAACCAAGAACCTCACTACATCAGGGGAAAAATCTGTGGCATTTGCTCACTGTAACTCTTGTCCCTGCATGAGTGCAGTGTAATCAGGAGATGACTCCCAACTACTGGCTTCTGCTGGGGGGGAAACAAGAGCACACTTCTATGTCATCTGAATCTAAACTCAAATAGGAATGGTTACAAGGGTAGGGGTATTATGAGCAGCCTGATCTGGCACCAGAGACTCTGCGGTACCACACGTCTATTAGGGAGAGCTCTGGTACCATGCCTTGCCACAAAACAGCGGAGGCTGTAGAACCACAGACAGACACCTGGAGAGCTCCTGAGCAAAGACACACTCTTCAGTTAGGAAATTACTTGGAAAAGCATAGAAAAAATGTATCTCCAGAAAAAGCCTGAGAGGTTTCCAGAATCTCAGGCTGAGCTGATAGATGAAGATTCTCTGTGTGAAGCAGACCGTCAAGCATAGGAGAGGTGGATCGATTTCTTCCTCAAATTCCCAAGTCCCCCCAAAAGATAACAAGGCATACAAAGAAGCAGAGAAGATCCAGTTGAAGAAACAAATTAAATATATAGAAACTGTTCCCAAACAAATAGAGATATAGGAGTTACCAGGCAAAGAGTTTAAAATAACCATCATAAGGATGCTCACTGGGCTAAAGGACAGCACAAATCCAGTTGAAGAAACAAATTAAATATATAGAAACTGTTCCCAAACAAATAGAGATATAGGAATTACCAGGCAAAGAGTTTAAAATAACCATCATAAGGATGCTCACTGGGCTAAAGGACAGCACAAACAGACAAACAAAATCAGGAAAGTGACACACAAACAAAGGAAAATGTCAACAAAGAGATAAAAGCTATGAAGTTGAACAAAACAAATTATGGAACTAAATACTACAATAACTGAATATAAAATATTCACTAGAGGGGCTAACCAGCTCTTGACCAGGCAGAAGAAAGAATCGGCAAACTATAAGACAGGGCCTTCAAAGTTATTAAGTCAGAGGAACAAAAAAGAGAAAAAGAATAAAAAATTGGACAGTGCCTAAGAGATGTATGTGTCACCATCAAGCAGAAAAACACAAGCATTATAAAAGCAAAAAGAGAGAAAGAGAAAAACGGGCAGGTGCCCGTGTAAACAAAGGACGGCTGAGGCCCAGAAAGAAATACCTCAGCTCCTTACTCAGAAGTGGAAAGAAAGGCAGAAAGAAAGACCACGATAAAGCATGGAAATTTCAAATGGAGAGAACAGACCTCTAGTTACCAGAGGTGAGAAAGGGGGAGGAACAAGGGGTTAGGGGGTAACAGGACAAAGGCACAAAGAATAAGTACAATTTGTAACGATGAACATGCTAATAATATTGATTTGATCTTCACATACTGCACACAAGTACTGATAGTGAACTCTGTCCCCCATAAATATGGATGAACAATTATGTTTCAATTGCAAAAATAAATAAAATAAATGTTAATGAAAAGAAATAACTACTAAGAACTTCTCAAACATGAGGAAAAAAGACAGACAAATTTAAGAAATTCAAAGTACTCTAAGATAAATGGAAAAAGGGGTACACTGAGAAATATAATTAAACAGTCAAAGTCACAAAATGCAATCTTAAGTGCAACAAAAGAAAAAACATCTTGTTATATACAAGAGAGCTTTTGCAAAATTATCAGTCAAATGCTGAGCAGAAGCCTTGCATATTAGAAATGAGTAGAATAACACATTCAAAACCCTGAAAGAAATAAAAACTGCCAACCAAGAATACAATATCTAAAAAAGTGCTTCAAAAATTAAAAAGAAATAAACATTCACATAAACAAAAACTGAGGGAGTTCATCACCAGCAGATCTGCCCTACTAAATATGTTAAAGAGAATCCTTAGAGTTGAAATGAGAAGATGCAAAACAGCAACAGCAAACCATACAAAAACACAAAAATCCCCGAAAAGGTAACTATACAGACAAATATAGAGTCTGGTAGTATTGAAATGTAGCTGCATACATCACTTCCAAATGTTATACAGAATTTTAGAAACAAAAGCATAATAAGCAATTATAAATCTATGTTTATATATGTGCAATATAAACAGATTAATTTGTGCCATCAATAACATTAAGTGAGGAAAAGCAGAAATGGAAACGAGTAAAGATTTTATATGCAGTTGAAGTGAAGTTATCAGTTTAAATAGATTATTAAAACATTAACATGGTTTATGCAATTGCAAAAGTAATCATAAAAAAATACCTACACATTATTTACAAAGGGAAAACAGAAGGGAATGAACACACGTCATTACAAAAACACCAATGAAACACAAACAAAGGCAACAAGGGAGGAAAGGAAAGATAACAAGCTACAAAATACACATAAAACAAGTAACAAAATGGCAATAATAAGACCTTACCTACCAGTAATTACTTTAAGTATAAGTGAATGACTCCCCAATTAAAAGACATAGATTGGCTAAATTGGTTAAAAAAAAAAGAAAGAAAGAAAAGAAAAGGAAACGGGACCCAAACATGCTGTTTATTCTGAAAGTGAAAGCATGAAAAATACACTCCGTGCAAATGAGAGTTAAAGAAAACAAGAATGTGCATATTTAAACAAAAAAAAAACTTTGAGTCAAAAACTTTCACAAAGGACAAATAAGGGCGTCATACAATCATATAAAGAACAGTCCACTAGGAAGATGTAACAATTAAAATTACATTTGCACCTAATATTAGACTCTCAAGTATATTAAGTGAACATTGACAGGACTGAAATGAGAAATAAAGAGCAACATGACATAAAAGGAGACGTTAACATCCTGCTTTTAGTTATGGATGGAACAGCAAGACAGACGTCAATAAGGAAACAGAAGACGCTTCTAGTATCAACCAAGGAACGGGCACGTGCAGAACCCTCCGTCCTGCAGTCCGCTCAGGAGCACACGGAGCGTTCTGCAAAGTGGGCCGCCAGGCAGACGACAAAACGTCCTAAAACTGCAGGAAGCCTGAAATCACTCGAAGCCTCAGCTCTGACAACGACGGAATAACACTGAAGTCACCAGCAGAAAGGCCACGGGAAAACCCACAACCCTGAGGATCAAACAACTCCGCCGTAACCAGTGGGTCAGAGAAAATAATCACAACGTTCATGGTGTATCCGAAGACCAATGAATGGAAAAGCGCAATACGCTGACGTTTATGGGATGCAGCAAAAACGGTATCAGGAGAAAACTTCACAGCACTAAATGCTCAGAATAAAAAAGAAGAAAGATGTCAAACCAACAACTAACTTTACACCTCAAGGAAACCCCAAAAGAAGAAATAATTAAATCAACAACTGGAATAAGACAGGAAATAACAAAAATCAGAGCGGAGATGAAAGAGATAGAAAAACAGAAAAATTGATGAGACCAATAGCTGGTTTTCTGAAAAGATCAACGTAATTGACTCTTAGCCAGAGTAACTAAGGGAAAAAAAGACAGACAACTCAAATTCAGTCAGAAATGAGAGCTTGGAGTGAGGGGCCCGACGGTGACCAGCGCTGCGACAGCGCCACCTCCCCGAGACAGCGAGTCCCCTCTGGGTGCCAAGCACCTCTGGGTGCCACCCCGATCCTCCTGCCCCGCTCACCGTCACCACTGCGGAGGTGGCCGCACCGCCGTCTGCCCTGGGGCAGGGCCACCTCCGTCTGTGGGGGCCCCTCCTGCTCTCGCTGCTGCTCGGCTCACCCCGTCCGAACGGCCCGGACACGGGAACTGGACCAGGCACGGCCACCGTGGCCACCGCACAGGCCCTCGCCCCACGCCGCCCATGGCGGGGCTGGAGCCCGTGGGCAGCAGACCTGAACCCCTGCTCCATGGCCCCACCAGGAGGGATGGGAGCCCCTGGGTGCCAGCCCTGCCAAACCCCCCACTTCGTGCTTCTGCCGGGAGGGACTTGGGCTCTTTCACACTGGCCCCAGGAGCCCCACGTCCACAACCCTCACCGCAAGAGGCCACAGCCCCAAGAGCCCCAGCCCTCCTGACCCATGCTGGCCCCAGAAGCCCCATATCCACGACCCTCACAGGCAGAGGCTGCAGCCCCTGGGGGCTCCACCTGTCACGGTTTTCACCCGGAGACCTGCCTCCCACGGGGGCAACCTGAGCGATCTTCCACCAACCCGGGTGCCCCAGCCCTCAGTACTCATGCTGGGCCTAGAAGCCCCACATCCTGGAACTGTCACAGGGAGAGCCCTCAGCACCCTGGCAATAGCACCCAGAGTCCCACTCCTTAAAACCTTCACCAGGAGAGCCCCCAATGGTCTGGCTCCAGCCTCAGGAGCCCCACCCCTTGTGTTTCTCACTGGGAGTGACTTGAGTGCCTCTACACCAGCCCTGGGAGTCCTGGCTCCCATGGCTTAAACTGGGAGAGGCCTCAGCAGCCGGTCACCAGCACAAAGAGCCTCACTCCTCACAGCATTAGCCAGGAGAGGCCTGAATGGTCCTACACCAGCCTTTGGAGCCCCACCCCTCCCAGCTCTCCCTGTGAGAGGTGACACAGGCTCAGTGCCAGCCTGGAGACCCTCAGCCCTTGCAGCTCCCACCGAAGGATGTGTGAATCACTGGACAGCAGACCCTGCAGTCTCCTCCCAACCATGTATCCTACATCATAAGGGCCTCAAGCCTCCTTGCAGCAGTCTCCAGAGCCCTGCCCCACATGTTCTCCATCACAGAAGGTTTTAGCCACCAGGCAGCCACCACAAGATCACTGCCCCATGTGGCCTCTGCCCAGCTGCACCTTCTTTAGTCATGCCCTCTGTAAGAATCTCACATTATCCCCGTCATACCACACCTGTCAGCACTCCCCAGTCTGCTGACTCTATCTGAAATACCTGAGTATTCCTTAAACACTGGAACTATATAGCCTATGTGGAATCAAAATTGAAATATCCTACCCAACAGGCAACATAAAACAATCTTCAGGAGAGATTCTTTCACTTCAAAAGAAACTCAAGTAACTGAAGAAGCAACTGCTCCACCAGATGACCAAACATCAATACAGGGATACCAGAAATAAGAAAAAAAAAAAAAAAGAAAGAAAGAAAGAAAAACTAGGGCACCGTCAAAGGAATGTAACAACTCTCAAACACAAGATCCTAATCTACAAGACACCATGGAATTGTCTGAAGAAAAATTCCAAACAACAATCTTAGGGAAACTCAGTGAGATACAAGAAGAGACACATAGGCAACACAATGAAATGAGAAAAACAATCCAAGATCTGAAGGAGGAAATCTACAAAGAGATTAACACTGTAAAAAAGGATGTGTCAGAACTCTTGGATCTGAAAGACTCATTCAGTGAAAAAAAACAACATTTGAGAGTTTTAGCAGCAGCCTAGAGCAAGCAGAAGCAAGAATTTTTTTTTATCTCAAAGGTGCTGTTTTTGAAATAAACCAAGCAAACAAAAAAAAAGAATTTTAAAAAATGAAGAAAATCTCCGAGAACGATCAGACAGCCTCAAGTGTACAAACATGTGAAGTATGGGTGTGCCGGAAGGGGAAGAAAAAAGAAAAAGGCATTTAGGACCTATTCAACAAGATAATAGCAGAAAACCTCCCTGGTATTGGTAGAGAAATGGATTTCCAGATTCAAGAAGCTCAAAGATCCCCAAACAAATTCAATCCAAAAAGGTCCTCTCCAAGACACATTGTAGTTAAACTGGCAAAAGTTACAGACAAAGAGAGAATCCTGAAAACAGCAAGAGAAAAACATCAAGTCACCTACAGAGGAGTCCCCTTCAGACTAACAGCAGACTTCTCAGTAGAAACCCTGCAGGCCAGAAGAGAATGTTTTTAAAGTAATAAAAGGAAAAAACTGCCAGCCAAGAATATTAAACCCAGCAAGGCTATCCTTCAGATATGGAAGAGATATAGTGTATTTCCCAGATAAACAAAAACTGTGGGGATTCAGCACCACACAACCAGCCCTACAAGAAACTCTCAAGGGAGTCCTACACTTGGAACCCAAAAAAAGTAATCCCCACTGTGAATACACTAGGAGGAAAAAAAAAACCAAAAAACTATACCATTCCATTTCAAAAATCCAACAAACTGTGAAGTCATAAAACAGCAGGGAAAGAAAGGAATAAAAGATACTTAAAACAACTGCACAAAACCAATTAAATGATGGGAATCAGACAATATCTTTCAATAGCAATGCCAAATGTTAATGGATTGAACTTCCCAGTTGAAAGATATCGACTGGCTGGATGGATTAAAAAACTAGACCCAACTATATTCTGCATACAAGAAACCTACCTCACCTGTAAAGACACTCACAGACTAAAAGTGAAAAGATGGAAAAAGATACGCCCAGGCAAATGGAAACCAAAAAACAAACAGGAGTAGCTATTCTTATGGCTACTCCTAAAAATAAAATAGACTTTAAACCAAAAACTATTAAAAGAGACTTTAAGCCAAAAACTATTAAGAGACAAAGAAGGCCATTATGTAATGATAAAGGGATATATCCACCAAGAAGATGCTCCCAACATTGGTGTACCCAGATTATAAAGTAAACATTACTACATCTAAAAAGAAAGATAGACCTCAATACTGTAATAGTTGGGGACCTGAACATTACCTTATCGGCATTGGACAGATCATCTAGGCAACAAATCAATAGGAAAACACAGGACTTAAACTACTAAGTCGAGACAAATTGGACTTGGTGGCCATATACAGAAGATTTTACCCACGAACCAATACATTCTTCTCATCAGCACATGGAACACATGTTAGGTTACAGATCAGGTATCAACAAATTTTTAAAAATTAAAATCACTTTATGCATCTTCTCAGACTACAATGGAATAAAACTAGAAATCAATAACAAACAAAATTTTGGACATCACACAAATGCTTGGAAATTAAACAATATGTTTCTGAATGCCATATGGGTTAAAGAAGAAATCAAACAGGAAATCAAAAAATTTCTCCAAACTAATGGTAATAACAACACATCACGCCAAACACTATGGGATACTGCAAAAGCAGTACTAAGAGGAAAGTTTATTGCAATAAATGCTTACATCAAGAGAAAAGAAATATCTCAAATAAACAACCTAACTTTACACCTCAAGGAACTAGAAAAACAAGAACAATCCAATCTCAATGTTAGTAGGTGGAAAGGAATAATTAAAATCAGGGCAGAGCTAAATGAAATAGAGACCAAGATTATGATACAAAAGATCAGTAAAACAAAATGTTGTTTTTTTTGAGAAGATAAACAAGATAGAAAAACCACTAGCCAGACTAACAAAAAAAAAAAAAAGAAAAGAAAAAAGAAAGGGGAGGCCCAAATAACAAAAATCAGAAATGAAAAAGAGGATTTCACAACTGATACTGCAGAAATACAAAGAATCATTAGAGATTACTATGAACAACTATACATAAAAAAATTTGAAAACCTGGAGGAAATGGATCTATTTCTAGACACCAACAACTACCAAGATTTACCCAAGAAGACACAGAGAAACTGAACAGATTTGCAACAAGCAACAAGATTGAAGCGGTAATCAGAAATATTCCAACAAAGAAAAGCCCAGGACCAGATGGCTTCACTACTGAATTCTACCAAACCTTTAAGGATGAATTAATGCCAGTTTTTTCCAAACTATTCCAAAAAATTGAAACAGAAATCATTCTCCCAAACTCATTCCATGAAGCCAGCATCACCCTGATACCAAAACCAGACAAAGATAAAACAAAAAAAGAAAACTATGGGCCAATATCCTTGATGAATTTAGACACTAAAATCCTCAACACAATACTAGCAAACAGAATATAGCAACATTTCAAAAATATTACACACCATAATCAAGTGGGACTCATCCCTGGAATGCAAGGATGGTTCAACATACACTAGTCAATAAATGTGATACACCACATCAACAAAGTCAAGTACAGAACCATGTAATCAGCTCAATAGATGCAGAAAAAGCATTTGACTAAATTCAACAGTACTTCATCATAAAGACTCTTAACAAATTAGGTATGGAAGGAAGGTACCTCAACATAATAAAAGCCATATACAATAAACCCACTGCCAATATCATCCTGAATGGGGAAAAGCTGAAACTTTCCCCTTAAGATCAGGAGCAAGACAAGTATGCCTGCTCTTTCCACTCCTATTTAACATAGTATTGTAAGTACCTGCCAGACCAATTAGACAAGAGAAAGAAATAAAGAGCATCCAAATAGTTAAAGAGGAAATCAAATTGGCCCTATTAACAGATGACATGATTCTATATATAGAAAACCCAAGAGACTCTACCAAAAAACTCTTAGAGCTGATAAATGAATTCAGTAAGGTTGCAGGATACAGAATCAATATAAAAAAAACAGTAGTGTTTTTATACTCCAACAACAAACTAGAAGAAAAGTAGATCAAGAAAGCAAGCTGATTTATAATAGTCACCAAAAAAATAAAATACCTAGGAATTAATCTCACCAAAGAGGTGAAAGATCTCTGTACAAGAACTACAAATCACTACTGAAAGAAATTAGAGAAGACACTGAAAGATGGAAAGACATTCCTTGTTCATTTATTGGAAAAATCAATGTAGTAAAAATGTCTATACTACCCAAAGCCACTACAGAGTCAATGCTATCCCTCATCAAAATACCTATGACATTCTTCATAGAAATAGAAAAAGCAATCTTAACACTCATACAGAACAACAAAAGACCCTGAATAACCAAAGCAATCCTGAGTAAAAAAAGCAAAACCAGTGGCATTACACTTCCTGACCTCAAACTATATTATAAATCTATAGTAATAAAAACAGCATGGTACTGGCATAAAAACAGACATGTGGACCAATGGAGCAGAACAGAGAACTCAGAAGTCAACCCATGTATTTACAGCCAACTGATCTTTGACAAGGGCACCAAGAACATACATTGGGGAAAAGACTGCCTGTTCGATAAATGACACTGGGAACACTGGATATCCATTTGTAGAAGAATGAAACTTTATCTGTACCTCTCACCATATACCAAAATCAACTCAAAATGGATTAGAGAGTTAAATATAATGACTGAAACTTTAAAACTCCTGGAAAAAAATGTAGGGGAAATACTCCAGGATTTAGGACTGGGCAATGACTTTATGAATAACACACCAAAAGCACAGGCAACATAACAAAAAATAAGCCAATGGGATTATAACAAACTAAAAAAGGTTCTGCACAGTAAAAGAAACAATCAAAAGCATGAAAAGACATCTTACAGAATGGGAGAAAATATTTGCAAACTGTGCATCTGACAAATTAATATCCAGAATATACAAAAAGCTCAGGCAACTTTATAGCAAAAATCCAAATAATACAATTAAAAAATGGGCAAAGGAACTGAATAGACATTTCTCAATGGAAGACATACAAATGGCCAACAGGTATATAAAAAAATGCTTAGCATCACTAATCATCAGGGAAGTGCAAATCAAAACCACTTTGAGATATCACCTCACCCTAATCAGACTGGCTATTATAAAAAATAAAAAATAAACAGAGAAAAACAAATGCTGACAAGAATGTGGAGAAACAGGAACTGTTGGTGGGACTATAAATTAATACAACCATTATGGAGAACAGTATAGAGGCTCCTTAAACAACTAAAGTTAGAACTTCCATGTGATCCAGCAATCCCACTATGGGTGATATATCCAGAGGATTGGAAAACATCAGGTTGAAGGGATATCTGCACTCCCATGTTTACTGCAGTTCTATTTAGAATAGCCAAATGATGGAACCAACCTATATGTCCATTGATGGAAGAGTGGATAAGGAAATTGTGGTATATAAACACAATGGAATACCTCTTGTCCATAAAAAAGAATGAAATTCTACCATTTGCTGCAATGTGGATGAGCCTGGAGAAAATTATTCTAAGTGAAACAATCCAGGTACAGAAAGAGTAATGCCACATGTTCTCGCTCATAACTGGGAACTGAATCCATAAATAAATGAATGAACAATAAAGAGAGACAGAGAGAAAGAAAGAAAGAAACAACAATCACAGTAGTACATTGAACTTTTAGAAAACTAGAATTGGAAAAAGGGAGGGGGAAGAGAGGAGGAGTAATGAGGAATTGGTAAATGGACATAAAGAATGATTGCATATTGTAATGATGAATAAGCTAATTATACTGATCTAACCACCGCACATTGTACACAATTGTTGAAAATTAACATTGTACTCCACATATATGTATGTATAATAAATTTTCTATAAATAAATTAAAATGTTAAAAAAGGAAATGAGAGAATGAAGATTCTTACCCCACACCCCACAACTGATATTACAGAAATAAAAACAATGACAAGAGAATTCTATAAACAATTATATGCTAAAACATTTAATAACCAGGAAGAAATGGATAATTTCATAGAAACATACAGCCTACCATGACCAGCTCATTGAAAAATAAAAATAAAAAATCTGAACAAATCTATAACTAGTAAGAGAGATGAAGCAGTAATCAAAAAATCTCCCAACAAAGAAAAGCCCAGGACTAGATTGTTTCACTTGAGATTTCTACAAAATACATGAAAAAAATTAATACAAAGCTTCTTCAAACTAGTCCAAAGAATTGAAGAGAAAACATTCCCAAACTTATTTTATGAGCCCAGCATTACACTGATACCAAAATCAAACAAAGATTCAACAAAAATAGAAAATGACAGACCAATATCCCTGATGAAGATTACACAAAAATCCTCAACAAAATGCTAGCAAACCAAACTCAAGAGCATTGTAATAGTATTATAAAATTAACATGATGAATTTATTCCTGGAATGCAAGAATAGTCCAACATATGAAAATCAATTAATGTTATATACCACACTAATAAAGAGAAGCACAAAAACATGATCTTAGTCCATTTGTGCCGCTATCACAAAACATCTTTGCTTCCAAGATGGCACCTTGTTGCTGCAGCCTGTGGAGAGGGAGAATGCTTTATACTCATGTAGTGGAAAGGACAAAAGGGCAAAAAAGGGAAAATTCCCTCATCAAGCCCTTTTATATTGATAGTAATCCCATTCAAAAGAGCAAAACCCATATGCCTCAACCACCTCCTAAAGACCACACTTATTTATGCAATTGCATTGGAAATTGTTTCAACATGTATTTTGGAGTGCAGAAAAATTCAAATCATAGTTTTTTACCCATGATCTCCTCAAATCCATGTTTTTCTCACATAAAAAATATACTGATTACATCCCAGTAGCCCCAAGTCTTAACCTTTTCAAACACCAACTCAAAAGTCTAAGCTCCAGAGTTTCATCTAAATATTATTTAAACCAGATACGAGAGAGACTTAAAGGAGTGTTTCACCTGAGACAAATCCCCCCCCCCCAGCTGTGACCCTGTGAAGTCATTATGTCTTTCCAAAATACAATGATGGGCAAGGGAAAAAATAGACATTCCCATTCCAGAAGGGAGAATAGACAAGGAGAAAGAGGTAACAGGTCCCAAGGAAGTCCAAAACCCAACAGGGCAAACAACATTAAATCTTAAGTCTTGATAATAATCTTTTTTGACTCCATGTCATGCCTTCTGGACACAATGCGGTGGAGTTTGGGCTCCCAAGTTATTAGAGTGCACAGCCCACACGGCTTTGCTTAGCACAGCACACATAGCAGCTCTTCTGGGTTGGAGTCAGGTGCCACTGGGTCTCCAAGGCTGGAGTTGCACATTGATGGCTCCACAATTCAGGTATCTTGGAGGAGGCCCTGCCAACATGATACCACCAGGTATTGTCCTTGTGGAGGTTTTCTGCAGCAACCCCATTCCTGCAGCAAATCTCTGTGAGGGACCCAACGCTTTCCAAGAAATCCTTTGAAATCTAGGTAAAGAAAGCCACAGCTTATAGCACAGCTGGTACACTCTATTTGTCTGCAGAGTTAGCACCATGTGGGCACCATCAAGTTTTACAGCTTTTGCCTTTCACAGAGGGAGCCCAAGCTGCACTGAGGCCAGCTTCAGCAACAGCTAGAGTGGCCAAGGAATGCTGTACCATAATGTAAGCAATATAGACTTAAGGTCTCACTGGGCAGTGAGCCTCAAAGTCCCTCTGGTGCCCTGGGCTCATCTTTTGAGACCATTATACCTATATAACCCTGGTAGTCTGAGATTTTGATGTGCATGGCAACCTCAAAGATCTCCTAAATACCTTCAGGGTCATTCTCCCATTCTCCTGATGAATAGCATCTGGCTTCCTCTATTCAAAGTATTTTTTTTTTCATCAAATGATTTCTTGGCCACACCTTTGGTTTAATCTCTTAAACAGACTTTTTTTATTCTTTACATGACTAGGTTAAGAATTTTCCAAATATTTATGTTCTTCTTTATTTATGATGACTAACTCCATTTTTATATTGTTTCTCTCTTCTTGCACTTTACCATAATCAGTTAGGAGAAATCACGTAGCAATCTGAACACTTTGCTTAGAGACTTTTTCCTTCAAAATATCCTAGTTCACACACTCTTAAATTCTGTCTTCCTCAAAGTACTAGACCATGGATATAACTCAACCAAGTTCTTTGCCACTTTATAATGAAGATGGCCTTTCCTCCAGTTTTCAATGAGATATTCCACGTTGCTGTCCAGGACCTCATCAAAATAGCCTTTCCTGTTCATATTTCCACCAGTATTATTATCATGACCACTTTGATAATCACTAAGAAGAATGAAGCTCTGTCTACATGTCTTCTGTTCTGAGCCCTAACTGTAATTGTCCTTAATGCTTCATTTATGGCAATGTAACCTTTTTTTTTTTTAGCATGCAGCTCCAAGCTCTTCCAGCATCTACCCAAAGCTACTTCCACATTTTTAGGTATTAGTTTTAACAACACCCCAATCTTGGTACCAATTTCTGTCTTAGTTTGTACTGCTATCAGAAAATACACAGGCAGTAACTTATAAATAAATTTATTTCTCATAAGTTCTGAAGGCTAGGAAGCTCAAAATCAAGACAGTTGTAAGTTTGGTGTCTGGCTAGGGCTGCTCTCTGTGCTTCCAAGAGGACATATTGTTGCTGCATCCTCTGGAGGGGAGAAGCCTTGTGTCCTCACTTGGAAGAAGAGACAGATGGGCAAAAAGGCAAACTCCCTCTGTGAACCCTTTTATTAGGACACCTAATCCCATTCATGATGGCAGAGCCCTTATGACTCAATCACCTCCTAAAGGTTAAACCTCTTAATATTGTTGCGTTGGGGATTAAATTTCAACATGAATTTTGAAGGGAACAAAAACATTAAAACCGTAGCATCATTTCAATTTACAAAGAAAATGTATCTGACAAAATTAAACATGCTTTGACATTAAAAACACACAATAAACTAGGAATACAAGTAAACTACCAAAATATAATAAAACCTATATATGAAAACCCCACAGCTACTATGCTCAATGATGAAAGACTGAAAGCTTTTCATCATGTATCAGGAATAAAGGATGCCTATTCTTGTCATTTCTATTCAGCATAGTACTAGAAGTCCTAAGCAGAGTAATAAGACAAGAAAAAGAAACAAAAGGCATTCAAATTGAAAAGGAAAAAAGTAGTATTCAGGAAAAAAGTAATATTCTCTCTTTGCAGGTGACATGATCTTATATGTAGAAAACCCTAAAGATTACATATCAAAAAATAAATATATTAGAACTAATAAACAATTTGAGCAAAGTTGCAGAATGCAAAATTAACATTATGCTAAATGAAATAAGCCAAGCACAGAAAGACAAATACCACATGACCTGAATTATATNAGGAAAAAAGTAATATTCTCTCTTTGCAGGTGACATGATCTTATATGTAGAAAACCCTAAAGATTACATATCAAAAAATAAATATATTAAAACTAATAAACAATTTGAGCAAAGTTGCAGAATGCAAAATTAACATTATGCTAAATGAAATAAGCCAAGCACAGAAAGACAAATACCACATGACCTGAATTATATGTGGAATCTAAAAAAGAGCTAGAAATAGAGAGTAGAACAATGGTTGCCAAGCGGCTGTGACGGTGCAGAGGGAGAGAAAGGGGAGCTTCCAATCAAAGGGTATGAAGCTCCAGATAGAAGAAGCTAGAAATAGAGAGTAGAACAATGGTTGCCAAGCGGCTGTGACGGTGCAGAGGGAGAGAATGGGGAGCTTCCAATCAAAGGGTATGAAGCTCCAGATAGAAGAAAACAATAAGTTTGAGATCTCTTGCACCTCAATTCATAATAATTGACTATAATAATATACAGACTATAGTCAAGAATAATGTATTACATATTTCAAAATAACTAAGAGAGTACATTTCAAATGTCTTATTAAAATGATAGGTTAGTGAGGTGATAGATTTGTTAACCAGCTTAATTTAATCACAACACATTGTGTGCGTGTGTGTATACATAAATATGTATTTATATTTACATATATATATCATTTTGTACTTCCCAAATATATACAATTATAATTTGTCAATCAAGAATTATATTAATAATACATTTAAAAATAAATCAGCAGAATTCAGGATTAAGTTTTTTTTAAAAAACACAAAATTTAATTGTGTTTCAGTACACTAACAGCAATCAATCTGGAAAGGCAATTATGAAAATGATTTCATTTATAATAGCATGAAAAAAACTTACGTAGGAATAAACTTCACCATGGAGGCCAAAGACTTGTTCACTAAAAACTATAAAACATTGCTAAAAGACATCAAAGAAGATACAAATAAATGCAACCACATTCTGTGCCATGGGTTGGAAGACTCAATATAGTTAAAATGTCTATATTGTCCTAAGCAATCTACAGATTAAATGTAATTCCTGTCAAAATCGCAATAGAACTTTTTAAAAAAAAGATAGAACCATTTAAAAATTCATATGGAATTTCAAGGGACCTCAAAAGGCTTAAATGATCTTGAAAATAAATAATGAAGTTGTAGGCTTAACACTTCTGTATATCAAATGTATATATATACAAATGTATATACAATGTAACAGTAATCAAAATAGTGTCCTACTGGCATAAAAGACAGACATGTAGAACAATAAAGTGGAATATACAGCCTAGAAATAAACTCATGTATATAGTCAAATTATCTTTGACAACAGTTAACAAGATCACATGATTAGGAAAGAACAGTCCCTTCAACAAATGGTCTTGAAAAAAATGAAGCTGAGCCTTTACCTTATACTATAAACAAAAATCAACTCAAGATGAATTAAAGACCTAAATGTAAAACCTAACACTATAAAAGTCTTAGAAGAAAACCTAGAAAGAGTTTTAGGACATTGGATTTAGCAATGATTTTCTGGATCTGACATCAAAAGAACAGGCAACAAAAAATAGATGAATGAGACAATGTCAAACTTCAAAACTGTGTGCATCAAAAGAAATAACCAACAAAGTGAAAAGGCAACGTACGCAATGAGAGAAAATATTTGTAAGTCATACATGTGACGAAAGGTTAATATCCACAATATATAAGAAATTCCTATAATTCATAAATTAAAGGCAGTAATAGCAATAAAAGTGAAATAATCATATAAAAATGGGAAAAGAAATTGAATAGACAAATCTCCAAAGAAGATATAGAAATGGTCAACAAACATATAAAAAAGTTCAATACCACTAATTATTAGAGAAGTGCAAATTAAAACCTCACACACATTAGTACAGAAAATAAAACAAAAAGTGGCAAGTATTGAAGCAGATGTAGAGAAACTTGAGTACTTATGTACTATTGATGGAAATATAAAAGGATGCAGCCATTATGAAAAATAGTATGGAGGTTCATAAAAAAGTTTAAAATAGAATTGTTATGTGATTCAGAAATTCCATTTCTAATATGTGACTAAACGTTGTTGCTGTAAAAGAACACCTGAGAATGTGTAAATTATAAAGAAAAGAGGTTTATATGGCTGGAAAGTCCAAGAGCATGGTGTATCACAACATGTTGGAGAAGCAAAAAGGCTGGTGAGCATGTGAAAAAGAGACAGACTCAGGAGGGTTGGCTTACATAATAACAATCTGCTCTCAAAAATTGGAGGCAAGATGGCCAAACAGAAAATGCCAGTGATTGTCTCCCCACAGATACATCAATTTTGGACATCTATCAATAGAGAAAAATATCTTCACAAAATCAAGGAAACCAGTCAAGAGTTTTAGCATAATAAGAAAAGATGCATTGAAGAGGGCAGGAAAGACAGAATTGCAATGCTGGCTTTACTCCTCCCCCAACCCCAAACAGCACAGAGAGAGACAAAGCCAGCTCAGGGGAGAGGGAAGTGACTGCAGGACGTTGAAGGAGTACCAGTGCTGGATGCCGCACCCCACACCCCACGGCCACCAGCCACTAACCTTAGGCCAAGCCTGCAGCTCTTCCGTGATCAACTAGTATCCCGACTGCACTACCACTGGCTGACTGAAGTGGTTTCGAGCAATAGG
>NW_007729619.1:91793-92739 GCF_000696425.1 Galeopterus variegatus | reverse complement strand
CCCCCCCTCCCTAAACAGCAGACTTCAAAGCAAATAGAGAGACACTGTACCCTTGAGAAAAGAAAAGAAAAATGGACGCTAGGCTTTGCCTTGGGGCTAAGGGCCAAGCCCACCATGGTGAGCTCCAGATTCGGGCAGAGCCCAGTATCCCCTAACCTCAGGCTGGGAACCATGGATGAAACATTTGGACACACTCCAGAATAGGCCGGCACCCATGGACATGGCAAAAGGAGAACTACCAGCTTTGGACCCTGCCCTAGTCCATCCAGACCTTAGCAACAGCAGACACATGGCAAACCTGCGCATAGGGCACCATCTAGAGTTGAGAAAGTGACAACGTACTCACTGTGGACATGCTTCAAACCCAGACTTAGAGAGTNCTGACTTCATTAACACAAGAAGAGTCACTTAAGGAGCCTGGAAAAAGAGGAAGTCTTCCACTTCAAAGTCACTGCAGGGTAATAGCATAAGCAATTGATCTAACAAAAGACCAGAAATCAATGTAGAAATACTAGAAATACAAGTAACAACAACACCAAGAACAGAAAATATGACACTAGCAAAAGAATATAGTAACTCTCAAGTATCAGACCCCAACAGAAAAGGAAACCCTAGAAATGATAGAAAAGGAATTCCAGATACTATCTTAAGGAAACTCAATGAGATAAGAGAGGACTCAGACAACACAATGAAATAAGAAAAAAAAAATATCCAGGATATGAAGTAGGAAATGTACAAAGAGATCAGTACCTTTAAAAAAATGTAGCAGAATTCCTAGAACTGAAAGACTCATTCAATGAAATAAAAAATGCAGCAAGACATTAATCAGCAGATTAGAGCAAGCAGAAAGAATTTCCAAACCCAAGATGGTCTTTATGAAATAATCCAGGCAGACAAAAAAAGAAAGAAACAAGAATTCTTTTAAAAAATGAAGAAAGTCAAAGAG
>NW_007729619.1:19569-91425 GCF_000696425.1 Galeopterus variegatus | reverse complement strand
TTTAAAAAAATGTAGCAGAATTCCTAGAACTGAAAGACTCATTCAATGAAATAAAAAATGCCGCAAGACATTAATCAGCAGATTAGAGCAAGCAGAAAGAATTTCCAAACCCAAGATGGTCTTTATGAAATAACCCAGGCAGACAAAAAAAGAAAGAAACAAGAATTCTTTTAAAAAATGAAGAAAGTCAAAGAGTGCAAGCAGACAACTTTAAGTGCACAAACATCCAAATCAATCATGGTTGTTCCAGAGGAGAAGAGAAAGGTAAAGGTATTGAAAATCTATTCAATGAAATAATAATGGGAAATTCCTGGGTATAGGGAGAGACAAAGACCTTCAGATCCAGGTAGCTCAAAGATCCCCAAACAGATTAAAATATCTCTCTGAGACCCATTGTAGTCAAAATGGCAAAACTTAAAGACAGAGAGAATACTAACAGTGGCAGGAGAAAAGCATCATGTCATTTATAAGGGAGCCCATATTGGACAAACAGCAGACTTCTAAACTGAAATTTTATAGGTAAGAACAAAATGGGAAGACAGATTCAAAATACTAAAAGAAAAAAAATGACATACAAGAATACTCCTCCCAGCAAGGATATCCTTCAAAAATGAGGGAGAAATTGTGTATTTCCAAGGCAAATAAAAAACTGTAGGAGTTCATCGCCACATGATCAGCCCTGCAAGGACTTCTCAATGGAATCCTGCATCTGGAATCAGAAAAGCAATAACTAGTACTATGAATACACAAGAAAGAACATAACCCACTGGTAAAAACACAAATGCAAATGAGAAAGAAAAAGAAAACTAAATCTTACCACCTCAAAAAAAAAAAAAAAAAAAGAAAGAAAGAAAAGAAACTTCAAAGACAAACAATAAAAGGTGAAGGAACAAAAGATACTTAAAGCATCTAAACAAAAAGTGACAAAATGCCAGGAATAAGACAATACCTCAAAACAACAACTCTCAATGTAAATGGATTAAACTTCCCACTCGAAAGACACAGACAGATGGATTGCATAAAAAAGCTAGACCCAACTATATGGTGCCTTCAAAAGATTTGCCTCACCTGTACAGATGTGCACAACTAATAGTGAAGTGAGGGGAAAAGATATACCATGCAAATGGAAACCAAAAGTGAATAGGAGTAGCTGTTCTTATATTGGATAAAATAGACTTTAAACCAAAAAACATAAAAAGAGACAAAGAAGGCCAATATATAATGACAAAGGGATCAATTCAGCAAGAAGACATAACAATCATAAATATATATGCACCCAACACTGGAGCACTGAGATATATAAAGCAAACAGTATTACATAAATAAAGAAATAGATGGAAATATTAATAATAGTGTGGGAATGAACACCCCTCTCTCATCATTGGACAGATCATCCAGGCAACAAATCAACAGAGAAACAGGATTTAGAATATATTTTAGACCAATTGGACCTGGCAGATACATACAGAACATTTCATCCAACTGCATAATATACATTCTTCTCATCAGCACATAGAACATTCTCCAAGATAGACCACATGCTAGGTCACGAAACAAGTCTCAATAACTTTTAAAAGATCAAAATCATATCAAGTTCCTTTTCAGACCACAAGAGATTAAAACTAGAAATTCAGAACAAGAAAAATTTAGGACTATAAACAACTACATTGTAATTAAGCAACAGGCTCATGAATGACCTATGTGTCCAAAAGAAATTAAACAAGAAATTAAAAAATTTCTAAAAAACAGTGAAAATGAAGACACATCATATCAAAACCTGTGGGATACTGCAAAAGAAATACTAAGAGGTAAGGTTATAGCAATAAATGTTTACATCAGTAAAACAGAAAGATTTCAAGTAAACAACGTAATGCTGCAGCTCAAAGGACTAGAAAAACATGAACGATACAATCCCAAAGTTAGTAGATGGAAAGAAATAATTAAGATCAGAGCAGAACTAAATGATATAGAGATCCAAAAAAATGATACAAAAGATATATGAAACAACAAGTGGGTTTTCTGAGAAGATAAACAAAATAGACACACCACTAGGTAGGTTAACCAAAAAAAAAAAAAAGAAGAAGAAGAAGAGAGAAGATGCAAATTACAAAAATCAGAAATTAAAAAGGAGACATTACAATTTATACCACAGACATACAAAATATCATGAGAGACTATTACAAACAACTATATGCCAACAAATTTGAAATCCTGGAGGAAATGAATAATTTCTGAACACATACATACTTCTAAGACTGAACCAAGAAGAAATAGAAAACTCTAACAAATCAATAACATACAAAAAGATTGAAGCAATAATCAGCAGTCTCCCAACAAAGAAAAGCCCAGAACCAGGTGGCTTCACTGCTGATTTCTACCAAACTTTTAAAGAGGAATTAATACCAATTCTCTTCAAACTATTCTCCAAAATTGAAACAGATGCCACTCTCCTAAGCATATATATGAGACCAGCATCACCTTGATACCAAAACTATACAAAGATACAACAAAAAAAGAAAATTACAGGCCAATAGCTCTGATAGACATAGAAACAAAAATTCTCAACAAAATACTAGCAGTCAGAATGCAGCAACATATCAAAAAAATTATATGCCATGATCAAGTGGGATTCATCCCGGGGATGCAAGGATGGTTCAACACTTGAAAGCCAATAAATGTGACACAGCAGATCAACAGAATGAAGAATAAAACCATATGATTATCACAATAGATGCAGAAAAAGCATTTGACAAAAATCAACACCCTTCATCATAAATACTCTCAGAAAATTAGGTATAGAAGGAAAGTATCTTGACACAATAAAAGCCATTTACAATAAGCCCACTGCCAATATCATCCTGAATGGCGAAAAACCAAAGGGTTTTTTTCCCTTAAGAACAGAAATCAACCCACAGATTTACAGCCAATTGATCTTTGAGAAAGGCACTGAGAACATACATTGGGGAAAGATGCCTGTTCAATAAATGGTCCTGGGAAAACTGGACATCCATATGCAGAAGGATGAAACTAGACCTGCACTTCTCATAATATACCAAAATCACCTCAAAATGGATTAAAGACTTAAGTATGATACCTGGAACTATAATACTACTAGTGGAAAACACTTAAGGAAGTAGGACTTGGCAAAGACTTTATGAATAAGAGCCTCAAAACACAAGCAACAAAAGAAAAAATAAATGGGATTATATTAAACTAAAGAGCTTCTGCATAGCAAAGGAAACAATCAACAGAGTGAAACAATAACCTACACAGTGTGAGAAAATACTTGCAAATTATACATCTGACAAGGGATTAAGACTCAGAATATATAAGGAAGTCAAACAAGTACATAGTAAAAAAAAGAAATAACCCAATTAAAAAAAGAGCAGAGAACATGAATAGATATTTTTTCAAGGAAGACATTCAAATGACCAATGAGTACTTAAACAAATACTCAACGTCACTCAACATCATCAGGGAAATGCAAATTAAAACCACATTGAGATATCATCTCACCCCAGCTGGACTGGCTATAGTCAAAAAGACTGAGAATAGCAAATGCTGGCGAGGGTGGAGAGAAAGGAACACTCCTATGCTGTTGGTGGGACTGTAAAGTAGCACAGCCACCATGGAAAACAGTGTTGAGTTTTCTCAAACAACTACAGATAGATCCACTATAGGACCCAGCATTCCCACTTCTAGGCATATATCCAAAGGAATGGAAATCATCATGTCAAAGGGGCGCCTGCACTACATGTTCATCACAGCTCCGCTTACAATAGCCAAGATATTGAACCAACCTAAATGCCCATCAGTAGATAACTGCATAAGGAAAATGTGGTATGCATATATGATGGAACACTACTGAGCCATAAAATAGAATGAGATTCTGCCAGTCACAGCAACATGGATGAGCTTGGAGAAAATTAAGTGAACTTAGCCAGGCACAGAGGGAAACATACCACATGTTCTCACTCCTAAGTGGGAGCTAAGAGAGAAAGAATGAAAGACAGGCCGCAGTGGTGTGCTGGGCGTGTAGAGGGAGAGAACAGAGCTAGGGTTGCTTGGGATGGAGGGTTGGAGGACGAGGGAGGTCAGGGAATGGTTGGGTAGAGGACGAGGGGAATAATGGCTATTTATGGTAATGGGCATGTGGATAGTGTCGGTCTGTGATAAAACCACTTCACGTCCTGCATGCTTGCTGCGTGCTTCTTGACGAGCAGTAAGCAATCTGAAGTTCAAAGTGATCATTCAATGGCAATGTACACACAGTAGTAAATCAGAAAAAAACAAATAGAAGAAAATAGATTTTTTTGCAAAGAATTTTTCAACAGAAGGCAGTTTAGTGTAGTGAAATTGGACTTATAAATTAGTGGTTAGACTATGTTGTAACGCTTGCAGCTTTGATACCCTTAACATTTTTTTATCTTCTTCTAAAAAATGTGTGTGTGTGTATATATATATATATTTCTTAATTCAGAAGGTTAATGTGAGAATTATACAAAATTAGTATATAAAAATACAACTTCTCTAAAAGAAATTATTTTATTGTGATCACCAAATGAAATTTCACATGCAATTAATTTATTTTTATTATAATTTTTCAGTGCTAGAATATAATCATGGTAGGTTCCAATACTGGATGCCAATCAAGAAAATATTCAAATATGAATGCCTTAATTTAATCACTTAAAAAATACCAGGTAAACATTTTTCAACTTATTTTTGGTGTTAATATTTGCACTGTANATAAGGAAGTCAAACAAGTACATAGTAAAAAAAAGAAATAACCCAATTAAAAAAAGAGCAGAGAACATGAATAGATATTTTTTCAAGGAAGACATTCAAATGACCAATGAGTACTTAAACAAATACTCAACGTCACTCAACATCATCAGGGAAATGCAAATTAAAACCACATTGAGATATCATCTCACCCCAGCTGGACTGGCTATAGTCAAAAAGACTGAGAATAGCAAATGCTGGCGAGGGTGGAGAGAAAGGAACACTCCTATGCTGTTGGTGGGACTGTAAAGTAGCACAGCCACCATGGAAAACAGTGTTGAGTTTTCTCAAACAACTACAGATAGATCCACTATAGGACCCAGCATTCCCACTTCTAGGCATATATCCAAAGGAATGGAAATCATCATGTCAAAGGGACGCCTGCACTACATGTTCATCACAGCTCCACTTACAATAGCCAAGATATTGAACCAACCTAAATGCCCATCAGTAGATAACTGCATAAGGAAAATGTGGTATGCATATATGATGTAACACTACTGAGCCATAAAATAGAATGAGATTCTGCCAGTCACAGCAACATGGATGAGCTTGGAGAAAATTAAGTGAACTTAGCCAGGCACAGAGGGAAACATACCACATGTTCTCACTCCTAAGTGGGAGCTAAGAGAGAAAGAATGAAAGACAGGCCGCAGTGGTGTGCTGGGCGTGTAGAGGGAGAGAACAGAGCTAGGGTTGCTTGGGATGGAGGGTTGGAGGAGGAGGGAGGTCAGGGCATGGTTGGGTAGAGGACGAGGGGAATAATGGCAATTTATGGTAATGGGCATGTGGATAGTGTCGGTCTGTGATAAAACCACTTCACGTCCTGCATGCTTGCTGCGTGCTTCTTGACGAGCAGTAAGCAATCTGAAGTTCAAAGTGATCATTCAATGGCAATGTACACACAGTAGTAAATCAGAAAAAAACAAATAGAAGAAAATAGATTTTTTTGCAAAGAATTTTTCAACAGAAGGCAGTTTAGTGTAGTGAAATTGGACTTATAAATTAGTGGTTAGACTATGTTGTAACGCTTGCAGCTTTGATACCCTTAACATTTTTTTATCTTCTTCTAAAAAATGTGTGTGTGTGTATATATATATATATTTCTTAATTCAGAAGGTTAATGTGAGAATTATACAAAATTAGTATATAAAAATACAACTTCTCTAAAAGAAATTATTTTATTGTGATCACCAAATGAAATTTCACATGCAATTAATTTATTTTTATTATAATTTTTCAGTGCTAGAATATAATCATGGTAGGTTCCAATACTGGATGCCAATCAAGAAAATATTCAAATATGAATGCCTTAATTTAATCACTTAAAAAAATACCAGGTATGGGCCGGCCCGGTGGCGCACTGGGTAGTGCGCCGCTTGGGAAGCGCGGTGGCGCTCCCTTCTCTAAAAGAAATTATTTTATTGTGATCACCAAATGAAATTTCACATGCAATTAATTTATTTTTATTATAATTTTTCAGTGCTAGAATATAATCATGGTAGGTTCCAATACTGGATGCCAATCAAGAAAATATTCAAATATGAATGCCTTAATTTAATCACTTAAAAAATACCAGGTAAACATTTTTCAACTTATTTTTGGTGTTAATATTTGCACTGTAATGTTATGGCATTTTTACTTTCCTTTCCTTTTTTTCTTCCTTTTGCTAGCCATTACTGCTGCTAAGTGTGATGCTTATGTCAAATTTTGCAGGCCCAAATTCTACTCAAGACCGAATTCATCACACGGTGGCCACTAGTAAACTTTTGAATTTGTTGGCTGGACCCCTGTTGTGCATATTTCACCTTGATTTTGTTTTTCTTGCTAGCATGATTGTTGAAAAGGGTTCACAGTTTCTTGAGAATTGTGACAAGTAAGTATGTAAGAAGCGGTGAAGGGACAGAGAGAAAGACAAGGGGGTTAAATAGCAGAGATGTGGGAATACGCGGGTCAAAACGCACCGAGACCAAACAGCACATTCAAAACATTCTGCTTCGCGGGGGAATCCAAGTGGCCAATAAAAATAGTCTAAAAACTTAAACATGAAAAGTGTTCTTCGTTATTTACCTTCGTCTCTGAAACTTCACTGTCATTCGACCTCATCTTCCGAGGAACTGTGACACGCAGGAATGTTGCCTCGGAATCTGCAGTAAAAACGTTTTGGTTTGGAAGGTTTTTGCCTGTTTCATCCCCAGTCTCAGTCCAGCCTGGGTGCTTGTCCCTGAGTTTATGACACAGTCTGAAACTGCTGAACAAACTGATTGCATGAACCGACTCTGCACAGTCACAGCTTTCATTGGATTTTCAATGACAAATTGAAAACGGCCCATTGAAAACGTGGCTGGAATGTTGAGGCCGATCTGTTTTAACTCTGAGAACGTTTTAGGTTGAAAGAGAAATTTAAAAAGTAAAAGCAAGAAACACATTAAAAATCCATTAACTCTATTTAGCTGAGGTACGAACAAATAAACCAAAAGTCAGACGTCGCCATTCTGCGTGACCGTCCTGCAGCTTCTCAGAACCGCGTATGTGAACGTCCCCGCGGGAGGAATAAACGGAGCGACGCCCGCCCGCCCGCGTCCCCAACGCTGTGACGCCGGCCCCGGACCCCCCCGCTGAGGCCTCTGCTCGCCTGGCCCGGTCGGGGACGGGGGACACTGAGGCGGCCACAGCAGGGGTCGGGGACGGGGGACACTGAGGAAGCCACAGCAGGGGACGGGGACGGGGGACACTGAGGCGGCCACAGCAGGGGTCGGGGACAAGGGACACTGAGGAGGCCACAGCAGGGGTGGGGGACGGGGGACACTGAGGTGGCCACAGCAGGGGTCGGGGACGGGGGACACTGAGGAGGCCACAGCAGGGGTCGGGCGCCGAGCTAGGGGACCCGAGCCCCAGGACCTTGTCGTCCTACAGGAGCCCCGCGGCTCACCCGGTCCGAGCCCGGCCAGCAGGGCCAGGAGCAGGAGCATGTCCGGCCGGGGCAGGAGGCGCGGACGGGGCTGCGGACCGTTGGAGGCCTGAGGCTCGCGGGCAGCCCCTCGGTCACGGACCACCGGGGGACACGCGCCGCCCGGGCATCCCGGGGCAGGACCGGTGACAGCGGCGACACTGTCCACGGACGGCACGGGGAGCGCGGCCCCGGCACACGCGTCTGGGCGACTGGCCCGTCGTGCGGAGGCTCAGATGGTCCGAGCCCCTCGGCGGTGACACAGGGACAGAGAGGCGGGATCTGCCGTCAGAGCGAGGTCCCAGGAGCTCCGCTTCTCCACCTGACCATCTTCTGACGGTTGTCACCACTGTCACGTGGGATAGAAATACTGTTACTACTGACTATTGTCACCACCACGTCACTGCTGACTTCGTGACTTGTTATCTTGGCAAACAAGGAAAAATCAAGAAAATGGAACTTTTCTGACACCAGCGCTATGTCAGCATCGTTCACAATTGCCACGATACGGAAGCGACCTCAGTGTCCCCAACGGACGGACGGAAGAGAAGACGTGACACAGACACACGGCGGGGAAATGCAGCTCTGAGAAGAAGGGAACCGTCACTGCGACAGCACGGAGGACACTGGGGGACACTGCGCTGAGGGAAATGACCAGGCACAGAAGGGCAGACAGTGACGGGGAGAGAGGGATGGACAGAGAGAAAATGACGACCAAAGGGCACAGAACCTCAGTGCCACCGAAGGAGTGACCTTCAGGGACAGGTCGCACCACCGTTAATAGGACGTATCATATGTCTCAGAGTTGCCAAAGCAGATTTTTCATGTCCTCACCACGAAAAAATGATAAATCGGTGATCTGTTAATCAGCTTCATCAAACGTTTCTGTAACAGACATATATTGAAACGTTACACCTCATAATCATTTGTCAATTAAAAATGAATTTAATAAAAATGAAACGGGATTTCATCGTGATGTGCAATCGAAAAGCACGTGTCTTCACCTGTGCACGTTCTCACTAGACTGTGAGGGGCAGAGAAAAGGGCACAGAAAGCTCTGAAACGCCACCTGTGCGTTCTGTTAACGACGCCCTAAGCCCTGGATAAGACACTGCAGAGACGGAGAGCGCAGCAGAAAGTCAAAAATCTGAACTATGAAGGCAGCAGCTAACAAGATCCAAAGAGAATAAACCATAAACTGTTGGAATAGAGTGGAGAAATAATCAGATCATAATTATGATTGGAATTTTTAAAAACTCCTTTCTCAGTAATTGATGCAAGTAGAAAAGGAATCATTTGAATGAGTTCCTCAGAGAGCACAAGCTACTGCAGCTCACCTGAGATGCTACAGACGCTAAGAACGGCTATATAGCTATTCAGAAAATAAACACAAATTCTTGAAAGATTCAGAGAGGATGTTAACTGTTCTCACTATAAAAAGACAACTGTGTGAGGTAATGCATTGTTAATTAGCCAGCTTTAGCCATTGCTTAATGTATATATACTTCAAAACATTGCATTGTATACAGTACATACAATTTTATTCGTCAATTTAAAAAACAATTTTTTTTTCCTTTTTTGTCTTTTTTACTGACCGGTAATGGGTCCTTTTTTGTCTTTTTTACTGACTGGTAATGGGATCACAACCCTCGGTGTTGCGCCGGCACCGCGCTCAGCCAGTGAGCAGGAACCGGTCTCCACATGGGATCCGAACCGTCAGCGGGAGCGCCGCAGCGCGTGCTCGCCACCGGGCCGGCCTTAAAAAACAATTTTTAAAAATAAAGAAAAGATAGAAAAAATCCCCCCCCCCAATTCTCCAGGCCCATAAGAATTTATTGTTACCAAACATTTTTTAAAAATCATACCAATTTTAAGCTATCACCTGCAGAATATAGAATAGGAGTAAACACTGTCTGATTCATTTTGGGAGGCCAGTATTAACTGATAGCAAATGAAATAAGAACAGAACAAGAAAGAAAAAAAGATCTGAACCAATATCTGTCAAGAACATACACACAAAACTCCTCAAGAAAATATTACAAATCAAATTTAGTAATGAACAATAAGAAATAGGTAAAATTTTTAAACATTAATAATAGCATAAGAAAATAATAATAATAAAATAATAGATCATGTCATGACAAGGAGGATTTATTCTAGATTTGCAAGATTAGTTCAATATTCAAACATTTATGTAATCAGTCATATCAACAGGCAAAGAGGCAAAATCATATGATCCCCCCAATTGAAAATAAAAGTATTTGCAAAAATCAATACTACTAATTAAAATATCAGAAACTAGATATTGAAGGGAACTGAACCACCTCACACCTGTTGCATGGGCTATTACCAAAAGAATAAAAGATAGCAAGTGTTGGTGAGGATGCATAGAAAAGAAAACCCTTGTAGAGTACTGGTGAAAATGCACAGTCGTTTTGGAAAACAGTACAGAGATTTCTCAAAATTCTGTAAGCGGAATTACCATATGCTCCAGCAATCCCACTACCTGGGTTACACATATCATTGTAGATCAGATCCTGGCATAATGAGGAGGCTTAGTTTTTCAAGGGAAAACAAGCTTAAATATCTATAGCAAAATTCAAAATTAAAAAAAATGATACATAGTGAGGAAAATGTTTCTCTGACCAAAAGAAATTCTGACTTTGAATCTTAAGATCATGAAGTAACCAAAATTTGTAACAGTAATTATAAATAAAAAATGTTAAGGTGTCTCTAATCTATTTCTCACATACACGTATATGGACACACAAACACAGACACATGCACATTGAATATATAGTATCAAGTAAAATTTGTACTTACCTCACTTACCCGACACATAGCACCAACATAGGCTTTATCCTTTCTTGCATTTTTTGTCTTTCTTAAAAACGCAGACATACATATATGACCTCCAAGGAAAGCATATTGAACGTCATAAAGTGTCATTGATACTAGTTCTGTAGTTTTCCAGTGACAAACTATTTTTCCACAAAGGATATTGCTGGCAACAAGGGGCAGGAAAAAATTACCCATTTGTGACTTAGGAACACTATATACGAGGTAGGTAGCAGTTGAGAATGTGAGGAAAATTAAAAATGTTACCTAGATCATCACACCAAAGCTATTTTGAACATATACTATTTAATGAAGCACAAAGTACAAATTAATATGTATATAGTAAGTTCATCTCTCGTTTCTATTACGTGACTGTCTGCAGTACACACACACACACACACACGCACGCACACACACACACACACGCATACTCAAAATTACAAGCCCTTTTATAACAGCTTCCAAAATCATCTGTGTGTATATTCACTCTTTGTGTACACAGATAAGTAGCACCCTGAGAAACTGAAAAAAAAAGTTTCAATTACTCATTTTTAACAATTACAAGAGTGGTAAATTAATATAGAGACATATAGACAACAGTAAGGCCCAGCCAGTGTTATCTACTGTATGTTTGTGGTGTCATCTCCTGGCTATACATGTAGGAGAAACTCACTAAAAACTACCCACTTGACAATAGGAAAATTGGTATCTTAGTGCAGAAATGATTGAGAAATCTGTCATTTGCTCTTTTATCATCTATTCTGTTATTCTGCTCTCTTTCTGCCAATCACCTGATGTTTGACTAATGTCTTATTTTTTTGTCCTGTAGTTATTGTCCTGTAGTTATGTCCATTTTACCTCTCCATGTAGTTCAAAATTGCTTTTATTTGCAATTTATTTTAAAATTTGGATTTAAAGAAAAACTTTTTAATATAGCTATAGGATGAATTACTGACTTTAGAATAACTACAACTTAAAAATGAACCCCAGAAAAAAGATACACTTATCACATTTTCCAAATAATTCTACACCTTATTTAGCAGATTCCACAATAGCAATATCCAGTGTTACTATTGCACAGTTTGAAATTAGCAGCTTTCACATCCAACACACAGAACTCAGATGTGCCATTGCAATAAGAATACTGCAAATATTGCAAAGTCACCGAGATCTTTCCTTTTTCTACATTCATGTCCTCTTTGGCTTATCTGTGAGGCAACGAAAAATACATTAACCAAACACATTAAAAAATTAAATAGGAACATTGTATTTGTGTCTATCATTTCTATCATTATTGTATTTAAGATCTTTCCTTTTTCTACATTCATGTCCTCTTTGGCTTATCTGTGAGGCAACGAAAAATACATTAACCAAAAACATTAAAAAATTAAATAGGAACATTGTATTTGTGTCTATCATTTCTATCATTATTGTATTTTAAACCACTTAAATTATGGATTTACTACAAAGTTTAGTACAATAAATGAGAAAGAACTCAAATATCCACCTATGAATGAATGGATAAATAAACATTAAACATCCATACAAGGAATATTTTTAGCTGTAAGAAGGAGTGGAGAACTGATCTGTGCCACGAGGTGGATGAACCTCCAAAGCACAAAGATAAGTAAAGAAAACCAAACACAAAAGGTCCCATCCTGTATCATTCTCCTCATATGAAATGTCCAACACAGGCGAATCGACAGAGACAGGATACAGGTCGAAGGTTCTTACAGCCAGTGCCTGAGGGGAAGGGAGAGAGAACACCTTCCTAATGTGTAAGGGGCTTCTTTTTGGGGCGATGGATGAGTTTGGAACTAGGTAGAGGCAGTGATTCCACAGCACTGAGAATGCACTAAATGCCACTGACTTGTTCACTTCAAAACAGTGGATTTTATAATATGTGAATTTCACTCCAATTCAAAAGAAAAAACTCTAGTGAAAACTCCCATAGTTAAAATACTAGGTCATCCTGAATATTTTCTTCAAGATAAACAGAAAATATTTACACTTAATGAAAATAAAATGCTTAACGGGCATCATTTTCATTTTGCATCTCAAGTGATCTTTTTTCAAGACCTGCTCCATCTCCACCATGAGTGGCTTATAAAACACCTGAATCTTCTTCTGACTCAGGATGATTGTCAGGACACTTCTCCTTAGACAGTGACTGGTACAGTGGTGGGAAGTTTGACTTGACAAGGCCAGTGAGGTTTTCCTCCACGTCCAAGAATTAAGATTGATGTTGGGAAGGACAGGATCTCTCTAGTCTTCTGCAATATCGTACAATACAGACTAGAAAAGCAAGGAGCGATGAGGATCCATCATTATCACACACAGAGAAAGCTCATTTGAGAATCGTCCACAAAAAGGCAGGAATATCTAGGGTATGACTAGAGTGAGAATCCTACTGTTACCGTTTGAAACAAATATTCACCGAAGCACGAAACTAGTCTCATTTTCTATTTATGCTTCTCACATGTTTGTTTTTCTTTTCTCGGCCATTTATCATCAAGATGCAACTTACCAATACATAATTGGTATTATTTGGTACACTTAAGTTTAGAAAAACACATACTAAAATGTCTGAATAATGGTTAAAAACTTGTTAATCACTGTTATATGTTAGTAAAGAAGTGGGTTCAACCATTGTCTTTTCTATCTTTGTAATTAGAGTTGTGTCTATCTAAGCTGAAAATTTATAAGAAAGAAAAATTGGATCAAATCTGTCAATTTCAGACAAGCTTTGTGGAAACTGACCTATTTCACAGTAGACAGAGAAGAAAATAGGATCCTTTTAACCTTATGTGCAATAAAGGAGAGCAGAGTGTCAGCCACCTGCGAACATTTGAATGACAGCGAGAGTCGAATTCCATCCTGGAATACACAATACTTGTTTGCTGTTAAGTAGTTTGAGTTCCTTGTATATTCTGGATATCAATCCTTTGTTGGATGCATAGCTTGCAAATATTTTCTCCCATTCTGTAGGTTGTCTTTTCACTCTGTTAATTGTTTCTTTTGTTGTGCAAAAATTTTTAGTTTGATGTAATCTCATTTTTTTATTTTCCCTTTTTTTGCCGTTGCTTTTAGGATCCTATTTATAAACTCTTTGCCCATTCCTACATACTAAAGTGTTTCTCCTATGTTTTCTTTCAGCAGTTTTATAGTTTCAGGTCTTATTTTTAAGACTCTATTCCATTTTGAGTTGATTTTGGTATATAGCAGGAGGTACAGGTCTAGTTTCATTCTCTACATATGGATGTCCAGTTTTCCCAGCAGCGTTTATTGAAGGTGTCATCTTTCCCACAATGCATGTTATTGGTGCCTTTGTCAAAGATCAGTTGGCTGTAAGTATGTGGGTTGATTTCTGCGTTCTGTTTTCTGTTCCATTGGTCTGAGTGTCTGTTTTATACCAGTACCATATATCTTTGAAGTTTAATTACCTATATCTTTGAGGTACAATTACCATATCTTTGAGGTATAATTTGAAGCCAGGTAATGTTGTGCCTCCAGCTTTTTTTTTTTTCCCCCTCAGGATTGCTTTGTCTATTCAGGGTTCTTTTTTTGTTCCATATGAATGTTAGGATTGTTTTTTCACTCCCATTTTACATAGTATTGGAAGTACTAGCCAGAGCAATCAGGCAAGAGTAAGAAATAAAGGACATCCTGATGGGAAAAGATAAAGTCAAATTGTCCATGTTTGCAGATAATGTGATCCTATAGAGAGAGATACCTAAAGACTCTACAAAAAAACTTCAAGTTGATAAATGATTTCAGTAAAGTTGCAGGATACATGATCAACACACAAAAATCAGTAGCATTTTAATACTCCAACAATGAACTAGCAGAAAAAGAAATCAACAAAGTTAGCCCATTTACAATAGTCACCAAAAAACAAACAGACAAACAAAAAAAACTAGGAATAAATTTAACCAGGGAGGTGAAAGATTTCTACAACGAGAACTACAAATCACTGCTAAAATACTTTGAGAAGGCACATTTTATGTCAGGCACCATATATGCAACATACAGTCAGTTTATAAAAAGCCAATTACAAAGTAGTGTAATATAAAAATCATGTTGCAGTATCATAGAAAAGAATATGCCTTAATTTGTAGGTCAGGAGCAAAACCTGAACACTTCTATTCCTTTTTAGAGCAACTTGTCCTTTTAAATTAAAAAAAATGACTGCAAAGGTCTTTTGAGCTAGGTATATACATTATTATGTTGATTTTGCAGCTGAAGAAGAAACTGGGGCACTTTTGAGGTTAGTGATTTGACCCCTAACTTGGAGTTAGTAGGAGATAAGTCATTAGTAGAATCCAGTCTTTTCCTACAAGCGTGGCTCACAGACATAGAATAAACTGACTTTACTCTTCTTTTTCCTCTTATGATCATATACAGTTTGATTGAATAGCTACACTCTGTAATTTCACAGTGATTACATGTCCCCGAAGATCATTTTGTTAAGTAAATATTTTGACACCAAAGATAATCATTGTTAACATAACCCTTTTTCTTATGCCATATTCTCCACCAAAAATTTAACCAAGCTAACGTTATACTTTAGAGTCTCTGTAGCTGGCTCTAGGCTCTGCTCTGCATTTCTGGAGCTCCAATTCCATCAAGCTACCTGGAGTTGAGTATTAGTACTGTTCTCTGGCCTCTGGGATAACCTCTACACCTTGCACTGCAGGACATATGCAGAGAAAGCTGCCACAGTGCTCTGGACATGAGTGCCACAAAATATCACACACCAAGATGAATCAGAACAGAGGCCTTGCATGGTGAGATGTTCAAAAAGGAAACATCCTGTTCTGAAACTGAAATATACTCCTACTATTTGGACATCAAAAAAGTCCTCTCTTCGGAGAAATCTAATTGCTTGACTACCTAGTCTCCAGGAACATCTCAGGTTCAAGGGTTCTCCACTCTGGGTTGGTATAGTAATCCTACTAATTCTAGAGGGAAGCTCATAATTTTGGCCTTCTCTAGTTCTCGATTGACAAATAAAGCAATAAACTACAGTATTGGACACGTAATAATGCCCCTTGTTTTAGGTAATCTATATTTTCTGCATTTTCAAAGCTGCCTTAAATTTTTATAAAGAATGATAAAAATTTAGATTATGCTCATTTATAGACCTACACAGTGAATGAGACTAAATGATATCACACACCATGGCCCATCCCCACTTTGATTGCAAAGCTATGGCCTCCTTTTGGCTCTCTTCCCGTACATACTCACAAACCTTAAGTTCTCTTGGTGGGACAAACTTGGTGCTACCTTCCCTAGGCAAAATTTCCTAATCTTGATCTATTTTGGTCCTTGGCATCACTTTGTGTGGGTGCCAGATCATCTGCATGACTGTGGTCAGGTCACCCAACCTCAACATCTGCAGAAGGCAAAACTCGTATCTGTGCATCAGTACTGTTGTCGTCAAAGCAAAATCAGAGGCAAGCATCTGGGGACTAAATTATTTTGACTATTGCTTAATTACTACTACTTTGTGTCAAATGACTACATTTTTTCTTGAAAATGAGCAGAGCCTTCTTTAAGCTAATCTTTATCCTGCTGCAAGTTCACAGACTTGTTTTCCAGCTTTATGTGCCTGCTGCCATAGTGGCTACAGGATAACTCTTAAACTAAGCAAAGTAAATTTTTCCTCTAATAATCAATAAAGCAAATTAAATTCTTGGCTGTCAGTTTCATAAGAACAAGAAGAATACCTGCAGACAAGGAACTGAATACATAAATAGCAGAGGAATTAGTGAAGGGCTGAATGAGCAAACGAATGAACTTCAGGAGATGAAATTTTTAAATCAATAAAGCAAATTAAATTCTTGGCTGTCAGTTTCATAAGAACAAGAAGAATACCTGCAGACAAGGAACTGAATACATAAACAGCAGAGGAATTAGTGAAGGGCTGAATGAGCAAACGAATGAACTTCAGGAGATGAAATTTTTGACCTCTTTAGGTCAGTTTAGTAAAGATTCTAGAGCATATATTAGAGGAGGAAATACGTATTGCTATGGGTTAAATATGCTCCCCAAATTCATGTGTCAGAGACTTGATCCCCATTGTAACAGTGTTAAGACGATGGGAAATTTGATTACAGTATTTGAAAGGTAGAGCCTTTAGGAGGTGATTAGATTGTGAGAACTGTGCCCTCGTGAACAGGCTGATCCATCCGTGGGTCATGGGCATGGTTCTGACGGTCAGCTTTCCCTTGCTCATGCCGTTTGCTCTCGTAAAGGGATACGCTGTGTCGTTACGGATAGTCACCACTCAGGAGAAGGTCCTCACCAGATGTGTTCCCTGAACTTTAGACTTCCCAGCCTTTGAAACTGTAAGAAATAAATTTAATTTCTTTATAAATTACCCAGTTTCAGGTATTCTGCTGTAGGCAATAGGAACAGACTAATAGAGAAAATTGGTACTGAGAAGTATAGTGTCGCTTATAAAGAATACCTGAAAGTGTGGAAGCAGCCTTAGAACTGGGTAACAGAAGGAAACTGGAGGAATTTTGAGGAGAAAGCTCAAGAGAGCCTCGATTTTGGTTAGGGCTTAGAAGGCAAGAAGACCAGGGAAAGTTTACAGCTTCTTAGCGATTGATTAAATGTTGTGACCAGAATGCTGATAGACATATGGACAGTAAAGGCCATCTGAGGAGGTCTCAGGTAGAAATGTGGAAGAGCTTGTTGGAAACTGGAGCAGAAGTCACCTTTGTTATGTAGTTGCAAAGAACTTTCCTGCACTGTATTCATGACCAAGAGCTTTATGAAATGTGGAACTTAAAAGTGATGGACTCGGGTACTCAGCAAGAAAAATTTCTAAGCAGCAAAGCACTGAGGCAGCTGTGTGGATATTTGTAACAACCTACACTGTTATGGCAGTGAAGATATGATGTAAAGCCAAAATTTATAATTATAAGGGTTGCAGAGGGTAAAAAATTGGAAAACTCTGAGCCTGACCACATAAAGAATAAAAAGGTATGTTCAGTAGAGAAGATCAAGGATGTAGTCCAGTGACCTAATGAGATCAATACAGAAAGAAGGGATCATCAGGAGAGTGGAAGAAAGATCCTGAGAGCAATTCAGAGATCTTCGAGGTTGCACCTTCCATCACAGTCCCAGAGGCTTAGAGGGGCAGAATGGTTTCAGGGAATAGGACCAAGGTGTCCTCCACAGGCTCACTGCCCAAGGCCACCTTGGGATGCTGCTCCCTGCACCCTGACTGCTCTGTCTGCTCCAGCCATAGCTAAATTGGCTTCACGTGCTGCTGGACCTGCTGCTTTGGAAGATACAAGCCAGAAACTTTGGAAGTATCCATGTGGCGTTAAGTCTGATGGCTCACAGAATGCAAGAGCTTTGGACTCATGGCAGCCTCCACCCTGATTTCAAAGGATGTATTGAAAAGCTCAAGGACCCGGGAAGAGATCTGTCACAGGGGTGGAGTCACCACAGACAGCCTTCGCTATAACAATGCCAAGTGAAAATGTGGGGTTGGGGTTGCAGCAAAGAACCCCACCAGGGCTGTGTCTAATGGAGCCATGGGAGAGGGACCACCGCTGAGACTCCAAACTTGTAGAGCCACCAACATGCAATGCCAGGCTGGGGTAGCTGAAGCACGGACTGAGACCAGGAAGGCCGTAGGGACATGGTTACCTGAAGAGTTAAGGACACAAGCCCCACACCAGTGTGCAGAGGATGCAAGACATGGAGTCAAACGAGGTTATTCTCCAACTTTAAGATTTAATGCTTTCCCTGGGTTTCAGACATGTTAAGAACTGGCTACCCTGGTTTTTGTTTTTTGGACTATTTCTCCCTTTTTTAAATGGAAATGTGTACCCTATGCTTGTCCTACCATTGTATCTTGAGAGGGAATAACTTAGATTTCACAGCTGAGACTTAAGACTTTTGAACTGAAACGAGTTAAAGCTTTGGGGATAAAATAAATGTATTTACAAGTGAGAAGGACAAGAACTTTGAGGGCCACGAGTGGAATCCTATGGGCAAATGTGTCCCCAAGTTCATGCATTGGACACTTGATCCCATCATAACAGTGTTAAGAGGATGGGAAATCCAACTATAGCATTTGAAAGGTAGAGCCTTTAAGAAGTGATCGGATTGCAAGACCTGTTATCCATTCACGGAGTCACGGGCCTGGTTCTGACGGCTTTATAAGGAGGCAAGTGAGAGGTTAGCTCGCTCTTGCTCCTGCTGTTTTCTCTTGTGATGTCCTATCCTGCGTTGCTATGGAGGGTTACCGCCAGGAAGAAGGACCTGGTCATATGCACCCCTGGACCACGGACTCCCCAGCCTCCCAAACTGTAGGAAATAAATCTTATTTATTTAAAGTTACCTGGTTTCAGGTATTCTATTATAAGCAACAGAAAAAAAAAAAAACTAATACACTACATACGAATGGTCAATTCTTTATCAAACATCTTTGTTTAAATTGGAATTAAAAAGCTGTTAAATGTCAAGCAATTTTTTTCTTTTTCTTTCTTTTTTCTTTTTTTATTGTAACAAAGTTGATTATACATATCTGTGGGGTACAGAGTTGAATATCAGTACCTGTATGCAATATGTGATACTCACATCAGGATAACTAGTATATTCAACACTATGCAATGTTATTTTCTGTGGCCTTTATCAATTCCTCATATCTGTGGGGTACAGAGTTGAATATCAGTACCTGTATGCAATATGTGATACTCATGTCAGGATAACTAGTATATTCAACACTATGCAATGTTATTTTCTGTGGCCTTTATCAATTCCTTCTGCACCTCCATCTCTCTCCCCCTTTTCTACCTCTGGTGACCTCAGTTCTGTTCTTTCCTTTTGAAAGTTCAGCAATGCTGTGATTGTTGTATCTTTCTTACTTTTAAAAAAAAATTTGTTTATTTTTTTAGGCCCTACCTATGAGTGAGAACATGCCGTATTTCTCTTTCTGTGCCTGGCTTATTTCACTTACATAATTTTCTCTAAGTCCATCCATGTTGCTGTGAATGGCAGAATTTCATTCTCTTTATAGCAGAGTAGTATTCCATGGTGTCTATATACTACATTTTCCTTGTCCAATCGTCTGTCAATGGACATTTAGGTGGGTTCCAACTCGTGACTATTGTAAATAGATCAGTGATATACATGGTATCCCGTCAACATGATGATTCCCGTTCCTTTGGGTATATACCCAGCAATGGAATTGCCGAGTCATATGGCAGTTCCATCTGTAGTTGTTTGAGGAATCCAAACATTTCTTTTTTTAAAAAAAAGAGTGTATCCTAGACTCTCCTTAACGAATCTTACAAAAACTATAGTTTTATTTTTAATTGATGTATTAAATCCTGATCAAAAGTTATTGTAACGATAATAATTTTCAAATACAAAGAAACATTTAAAAACAAAATTTAAAAAAAAATTAGCATCCTAATGAAATAGTGTACAGAAAATAGCACTGACCTTTGATTTCAGAGATCATAGCTTTGCAGTTCTGGTTGAGTTTAGGTTAAGCCACCTAATCTGAAACTTGTTACTAAAGACTAGTTTCAAATAATTAGGAAGACAACATGGACCACATGCCATGTTATTTGGTACAAACAATACTCCTTATATTAACACTGGATAAATGAAATTTGGTGTTATAAGGAAAGCAGAAAAAGTTTAGTCAGGATCCCTTGTGTCAGATCTGTTACAAATGGGCAAGATTCAGCACATTCAGTAGAAACAAATTATAAAAGTAGCGTAACTGTGCATTCGTGCCCATTTACTGATTCAGCATGATTGTTGTAATTATGTAATGCTTGGCTTGTGGCCGCTATTATGTACTAAGAGTATAAAGGTAACTGCTCTGAACTGCTCACCAGCGGAGATGTACTAAGAGTATAAAGGTAACTGCTCTGAACTGCTCACCAGCGGAGGATGGAAGGAGGGCAGAACATGGAGGGTCAGTGGAGTAAAGCCTGAGCTTGTGTCTGAGAATAAAGCATGTCTGTGAAGCTCATATCTGAAGAATACAGTATGTCTACCTTGCATAAAGCTGCCAGTATCTTCTTTCGATTACCTGACTCACGACCTGCACAGGAAGGGCAGAAGGACCTGAGATTCCTGTGCCACAGGTGTTACACTACCTTTAATCAATTAACAAATGATTACATTTGGAAGTATTTCATTGGGTAATTCTGATCTATTAGAATTTCATTTAGTTCTTCTAAAATACAAGAAAAAGAATATCAGGTTATTATGAAAAATTGCTTGCCAAAAAATCAAGAATATATGCATGAGTCATTTAAATTACTCTCAAAAGCTATTTGAAAATAAAAATATAAAAATGAAGTTTGATGGGGCCAGCCCGGTGGCGCACTGCTACAGTGCGCCATTTGGGAGCACGGTGGCGCTCCCGTGGAGGGTTCGGATCCCACATACAGACCGGTTCCCGCTCACTGGCTGAGCGAGGTGTGGGAGCAACACCGAGGGTTGCGATCCCGTTGCCGGTCCTGGCCCGGTACGGGCGCGACACTGAGGGTTGCGATCCGTTGCTGGACACGAAAAAAGACAAAAAGGAAAAAAAAAAAAGAGATGAAGTTTGATAAGGTGGCCTGTGAATACTTTTATCCTAGTAGTTGTCTTCAGTGAGAAAATACTATAATTGAATAAAATTTACTTTGAGCAATTTAGGTTTCATGTCATTAAAATTAGATCATGAATGTGGGGAGTAAAAGAAAATCAAGTAAAATTTCAGAATCTACTGATTAGCCTTTCCAATCTCTATATAAATTATGACCTATAAACAAATGGAGTTTTGTCCAGGTAGCTAACTACCAAAAAAACATGTTTTCTGAAAAACATCAAACACTTATAGTATAAGGGAATGTCCTATTAGTTGGTCCATTTGCTACACATGAAGTGGTTTGCTATAAAAAATTAGTCTCTGATTAATTAAAGATTTGTAAACTCTGGGCAACCAGTAAAATTATTTTTTAAGGATTAAAATAATAAACCAATGGTGAGGATAAAATGGAAGAATAGATTGTATAGTTTTAAAGTTTACATTTAGTTTGCAAAGCAACTGAAAGTCTCAAAAGTGGCTGCTGGAAATTGAAAATACTACAGCCACTTTGAAAAACTGTTTTCAATTTCTTATCCCACTCCTAGGTATCTAGCTAAGTGAAATGAAAACCTATGTTCATACACAATCTGATTAAGAATATTATTTATGACAGCTGTACTTTCATCACTAAATCTGAAAACAACCCAAATGTCACCGACTAGGCAATGGGTCAACAGCCTCTGCTCTATCCCTACAACACCTGCAATCCTGATCAGCAAGAAAAAGCAAGGAACTGCTAATGAACATGACAACATGCGTGAATCTCAAATGCATTATGCCACAATGCCTAATCCAAATGTTTACACATATTGTATGATTTAATTTATGTGAATTTTTGCAAAAGCAAAATTATGGATGCAGAAAACAGATCATTGATTAACAGCAGCTCTGATGGCGATATGAACTGACTACAAAGAGATATGGGGATTTTCTGAGTGGTTGTGATAGAATCGCCTTTCCCTTGATTACGATACTAGATATAAGATTGAGCATGTTTGTCATAACACTCCAAAATAGTCACTAAAATGATTGTGTTGAATTAACTTATACCTTAATAAAAAATTGGGCAAAAAGAATACATGGAATATTTATATATGTGTGACTTACCAGATTTGAAATCATAAAACATTTTGCATTCTGGAACTTGCTTTCTTATCCAAATATATGTCTTGGAGATAAACTTATTTTAGTGCATGGATATTTAGCCCACATTTACTAACTCTTGTACAATATACAATCATTTATGTAACCATTCCAACATCAATAAATACTGTTTTTTTCTAGTGTGTGCATGTGATTTGCATTTAACTTATCAATGTGTGAGACTTCTCTGCATATTCTGTACATTATGCATTTGTCTACTATTCACATTATAATTTTTTTTCAAAATTAGCCATTTACAATTTATTTAACTTTTTTATGGTTTCTTTGAGAAGTAATAATTTTTTGGTATAGTAAAGTACATGTTTGTTTTCTATCTGATAATGTAGAATATAGTAAACTTTTTGGTTTCAGCACTATCGAATAATCAGTACCAATGCAAGACACCTTTTTAATTTCAGTTTACATGTCTTATAATCACAGTACTTTTTAAATTGACATTCCTAAAATTTTATAGGAAGAAAGAACTATGATTCAAGTTTGACAACTTAAAAGTTCTTGTTTCTTAATCTCAATGTTAATGTAGTACTCTGTTGTGTTCAACTTTTAAAAAAGTGTTTAGGGCAACAACACTACAGGGGTTAGGAGACAGAGTCTAATCTTTAATTTATGACTCCAATTCCACGACAGTAAGCTGCCTTCTGTTGAAAATATTTTCACAAAAACGTTATTTTCTTCTATTTTTTTTTTCTGATTTACTACTGTTTGTACATTGCCATTGAATGGTCACTTTAAACTTCAAATTGCTTGTCGCTTGTCAAGAAGCTTATATCAACTACAAAGGACATGAAGTGGTTTTACCAAGAAGGGCATGAAGAGTTCAATACTTGTCTACATTTCTGGAATTCTTTATATGGAATCCTAAAGCCACTTTTTCCTGTAATATGGTATTTTTTATTTATCTTTTTTAAAGCTAAATTTAGGTATAATTGAGACACATGTAAAAATTGCACATAATTAATATATACATCTTGATGAGTTTAGACATTTTCATTCACCTGTGATACCATCACCACAATGAAGGTACTGGGTGGATTCATCACCTCCACAACTTTGTGTTTTATGTTGTTGTTGTTCTTGTTGTTTTGGGGGTAAGAACACGGCACAGCACCATACTGCCGACTCTATGTGACATCTCGTGCAGTGATCTCTAGAACTTCCTTATCTTGTGTAACTGAAACTTTAAACCCATTGAACAATTCCCCATTTCCTCTTCTCACCAGACCCTGGAAATCACTATTTTATTTTCTGCTTCTATAAATTTGAGTATTTAGAGACTTCATGTCAGTGGAATTATGCAGTATTTGCCCTTCCGTGACTAGCTTATTCCCTTAGCATAATGTCCTCCAGGTTCATCCACGTGCAAATGGTGAGATTTCCCTCATTTTTCCCATAGCGTGTTGACATCACATTTTCTTTGTCCTTTCATCTTTCGCTGGTAACTTGTATTGTTTCCATATCTCGGCTATTGTGAATAATGCTGCAAGAACATGGGGCATAGATAATCTTTCAAACCCTGATTTGAGTTATTTTGGATAAATACATAGAGGTGGGATTTCTGACTCATATATTAGTTTTATTTTTAATTCTTTGAGAAATCTTCACACTGTTTTGCATAGTGGCTGCGCCGTTCCACATCCCCACTAACACTGTTGAAGTGTTCCAATTTCTCCACAAACTTGACAACACATGTCATCCTTTGTTTTCTCTTTTGTTGTTGTTTGTTTGTTTTTGATAATAGCCATCCTAACAGGCACGGTGATGTTTCATTGCATTTTCGATCCTGCATTTCCCTGATGATTAGTGATGTCACGCACTCTTTCATATACCTTATGGTAACTTACATGTCTTTAAAAAACATATTCAAGTCTTTGCACATTTTTAAATTTGGTTATGTGTTTGTTTGTTGGGTATTGAATTGTAGGAGATTCTTTTTTTTGCATAGTACTTTATTTTAATGGTTATGAATATTCATGAGATACAAAGCTGATTGTTACCACTCATGCCCAAGATGTGATGGCCAGATCCATACTGGCAGCATGCCCATTACTACAAACTGCTGTTATACCCTGTGTCCCCCACCCAATTGTCTCTGACCTCCCTCCCCATCCCCCTTTCTCCCTTTGTATTCCCAGGTATGTTCTCTCCCTTCCTTCTTTCTCTCTTAGCTCCCACATATGAGTGAGCACATGCAGTATTTATCCCTCAGTGCTTTGCTTATTTCACTCGACGTAAGTTTCTCCAAGCTCATCCATGTTGTTGCAAATGGGAGAATTTCATTCTTTTTTATGGCAGAGTAGTATTCCACAGTGCACATATACCACAGTTTCCTTATCCAATCGTCCATCAATGGACATTTAGGTTGGTTCCATATCTTGGCTATTGTAAACAGAGCTGTGATGAACATGGGAGTGCAGGTGTCCCTTCGACATGATGATTTCCATTCCTCTGGTTATATACCCAGAAGAGGGATTGCTGGATCATATGGAAGATCTGTCTGTAGTTGTTTGAGAAACCTCCATACTATTTTCAATAGTGGTTGTACTAAATTACAGTCCTACCAACAGTGCAGTAGTGTTCCTTCTCTCCACACCCTCGCCAGCATTGGTTATTCTCTTTTTGATTATAGCCAGTCTAATGAGGGTGAGGTGGTATCTCAGTGTGGTTTTAATTTGCATTTCCCTGATGACTCGTGATGTTGATTCTTATATATTTTGGATATCAACTCCTTACCAGATAAGTGATTTGCAAACATATCTTCCCATTTCACAGGTTACGTTTTCACTCTGTTGTTTCCTTTGCTGTGCAGTAGCTTTTTAGTTTGATGCAGCCCCACTTATTTTTGGCTTTGCCTCTGCTTTTGGTATCAAATCCAGGAAATCACTGCCATGACCAACGTCCAGAAGGTTTTCCCCTGTGTTTTCTTCTGGGAGTTTTACAGTTTCAGGTCTTATATTTCTTAGAGTAGACTTCCCTCTAACACACTTGTTTTCCTCCTTTAATCCCTTTTACCAAGTGTTTTTGTCTGTTTGTTTGTTCTCTTATGTTTTTGTATATGGCCCAAAATAAGTTAGTGGCAAGAAAGATCAGGGAAGCTGTGATATAGTATCTCAATTTTTATTTTTTAAACAGCTTTATTGTGATATAACTTACATACCACACAATTCACATGTTTAAAGTGTTCAGTTGAATGATTTTTACTATCTCCCAGGTATGTGTGAACATTGCCTCAGTCAATTTTCGATTAGTTTCATGACCTCACAAAGAAGCCCCTGTGTGTTTCAGCTCTCACTCCACCCACCAGCTTGCCCTCTCTCACCCACACTTCTGGCCATAAAACCCACTAAACTAACTTTTGCCTGTAGAGATGACCCTGTTTTGGCCATATTGTACAAATGAATAATATAACATATGGTCTTTGTGACTGGCTCTTTGTTCATGCAGCTTAACATTTGAAGGCTCACCTGTGTTGTAACAGCATTGGTGCTCCATTCTTTTTTATATCTGAGTGATATTTCATTTTATGGATGCACCACTTTTGTGTATGCATTTGTCAGAATGTGGACATCTGGAAAAGGAAACTCTGGGACAATGGAATGTTCTTATCTTGGGATGTAACAACCTCTCTAATTAAAAAGAGGCCAAGATGCTTATTTCCTGCTCAAGGATCACAGCAGGTAGAAGAATTAATTGACTCAAGCTTGCATACTTTCAGTCATAGGGTTTATTTTGGTTTGTGAAATTCAGAGTTTTAAGCCATAACAAAAGGAGAGAAAAAGAGGTTTCTTTTGTTCTTGAATCAAGCAGGATAAAGATGAATTTCTTGGTAATATTCTTTCTCCATTCTATGGCTTTTTAATAATATTTCTAAGTTACTGTTGTAAAAAAAAATAAAGAAAAATGCTAAATTTTTATTGTTAATAAAACTGTATAATTTTGCTATATAATTATAGGTATAACAATTAATTATTATAGTTATACTGTTGCCATCTGTGTCTGTGATCTGGGACATTTGTAACACCACGTCTCTTTTTCATGAATAATTTGTAAAAGCCACAATGATTGCAGTAGCCTCTCCACTTCCGCTCCTGCTGACACGAAGACTGATCCCAGGCTTTTAAAGTGTAACTCGTGTGCTTGTGATCTGAACTCTCCCATGACGCGTCCCTTTCACTCAGAACAAGAGAGAGACTGCCTCCAAGACCTCCAGGACCCTACATGAGTGTTACTTCTCTGACCTAATCACGAGGCAGCCCTCCTGCTAACTCTGCTCCCTGTCATTCATCAAACATCCCCGACTTATTTTTGCACTGGGTCATTCACGTGTTTACAAAGCTATCGCCCAGGTATATGCATGAATAATTCTGCCAGCTCTAATGCCTGTGTAGAAGAGAGTTGATTTACAACTGGAATGAAAAAGCTCTACTTTGTCCCTGGGAAATCCTGAATCTGGTTTTGACTTTTTGCCAGGATAAGGACAGTGATGGCCCTTATGAGATAAACCCTTATGATGGGCTGTTTAAAATTTAAAAAAAGAAAGCTTAGGCCTCGTGTCTCTCTGATCCCACATGCTTGCCTGCAGTCTCTCTCGCTGCACTCTACCTTTGGCATTTAAATAAAAGCCTTATGTGAGTTGGCCCTGTGAAGTCAGGTGACTCTGTGCAAATAGCTAACCCGGGTAAATATTTGCACCTCCTTCAATTCTTCGTTTACATATCCCACACTCAGTAGGGTCTACTGAAACAGCCATATTTAAGATTGCCATCCCGTTTCTCCCTCAGCATCAGCTCTCCTACTCATCCTTACTGCTCTAGTGTTTTCCATATCATTAATCATCCTACAATGCACTGTATAATTAACTTATAAAATGTTTATTATTAATGAACTGAAAGCCTAACCCACTATGTCAAATTCTTGAGGAAAGACTTTATGTAACCATAAAGTACTCTTGGCAGGAGAAAGCTGTGAAAAAAAAGAGAAAAAGAAAAAGAACATAAAGCAAGATACCAGGTTTATGTCTTATGAGTTGCAAGAATGCAGGGAAATGGCAAGCTCAATATTCCTTTAGGAGAAAATCAGTGAAGTTAGGTGGTGGCGGGGAGTTCAGGTGAAGGCACCCAGCATGACGTAAGATCATGACTGAAGGACACAAGAACATGACAGTGTACCAAGCACCAAAATCTATATCCAAGACATGGGATTTTAGTAAAGTTATCAAAGAGGAGGTAGATATTGGTTGGCACAGAAATAAAACTATTTTATATTGAGTTTAGGGGTTATAAATGTTTTCTCTGGTGACAGATAAGGAAACAGAGCCCGATTGACTTAACTGTCAATTAGAGTCAGAAGTGGAGGAATGGCAGGTAAGTAACAGAGTAAACTTTTGATGTCAGTCTTGGTTGAATTTTTGAAGTTTTCCATTTACTCCCAGTAATAGGCCTAACATGCCCAACATCATTATTTCTTTGCACATGTGAATTAGATCTTTGAACAATATATACGGATGCCTATTTTACCTCCTCTTATGATAATTGTCTTCCTGCCTTGGAAGGAGGGTGCATCAGCATTTTGTCTGGCATCTAGTAGGTCCTTAATGTACATTTTATTTCTCATCCGCAGTTGTATATCAGGGTATAGTAACATGATTGTGGCATTCTTTTTTTTAATTTTATCATTATTGTTGTTGTTACATTCTGGAGTCTGATTGCCTAAAATTCAACTGCATCTCCAAAATTTAATACAATTCTATACACACGTGGAATTATTTAATTTCTTAATGTCCCTTATCTCATTTCTAAAATAAGTATAACAAAAGCCATGGAGTCTCAGTGAGAAAGAAAGGTAAATGTGGGAAGACGATCTGTGTAAATCCTCCAATTAGAACCTCAAATGAGGGAGCACTAAGCAAGTATGATCGCCCATATATACTTTAAGAAAATACTTACAATCTCCTTAAAGTCATTTCATATTACGAAAATGCTGCTTAATAAATCTCTGGCTAAAATTAGTTAGCATTAAATATTTCTAAACTAATATAAAATAAAATAACATCAAATATATTATCTTCGTGTTTGTTTTAGCATATAATATTGACAAATAGGAGTCATGGTGGTAAAATATGGACATAATAGCTTTCTCATACCGAAGTATTGCTAAAAAGAAAAAACTGTATCATGAATTACATCATCTGGTCAATAACTGGATTCCTTCAATTCACCTTTAAGTGTATGACTGGGCACTGTCACAACTGCTGTCTTCTGATGGAGATCTGTATAAAGGAAACAGCATTCGGTTCAGGCTTGTGAAACACTGTAATCTTGAGCAACATGAAGAAAATACAAAAGCTGGATTTGTGACAATTATTCCATTAATATGTACCAGTGTCCACTTTGTTTTCCATATCCCTCTCAGAGACCATATAGTCTAGTGTTTTGTCTCTTTCTAATGTTGGTCTAACTCTTAAAGATGTGAAGGATTTTTTTTTCGTTTCACACTAAAACTCTATTGATTGTTATCCTCTATCTTGTCTACATAGAAGACAGGTTGAGATATGAATATATCTATGATCGTGCTTCTCCAAAGTTAAAAAGATAGCTTACAGAAACAGCTTAATTTTAAATTATTATCTTTTCAATTACATCTAGCACATAAATATGTAAATAGCTAATTATCTGGACTATAAAGTCACTTTCATTAATGAGGCCCTAAGTGAGTCCTGTAGGTTTTCCAGGTACATTTAGCTACATTTTGTGTATTTATACAGCCTCCCCTTTGTCTTTGGAATATTTGTAAACACATACAGCCCCTGCTGAAGAGGAGGGTCATGGTGTTAAGTTCCTACTACGTGGCTTCATCTCCTTGGCCACAGATGAAGAGTTTAGATTTGGACACCTGTTGGGCTGGGCCACAGACTCTTCCAACCCTATCTGTGCAGACTGGGTCACAGACCTCTCATAGGCAGGTCGTGAGCTGGGTAATTGGAAAAAGATCCTGGGAGGGTTTGGCAAGGTTGACATGCTCTATTCAGACACAAGCTCAGCCCCCAGTGGATCAGCGCTCTTGTCTTCTATACTAGAGTCAGATAACTGAGGAACACATGGGCCCACGTGCGCAGTCATACCACTCTACATAACATGTTCACAGCAGACATGCTGAGTCGTGCTCAGCTGGAGATGAGGTGAGGGAGCCTGACCAGTCTGTCTCCGTTTTCCTCTCAACTCCTAACCCAGGATCACAGTCCACACAGAAGACTGGCTGAACTTAGGTGCCCTGCACAGCTACTTCCTTCTGTCTCCAGAGAACATGAACTAAGAGACATCTGCTGTAGATAGATTACTGGTGTTTTGTTTGAAAATGAATATAGAAAGAGTTGAGATAGATATATTGGGCCAAGTGCAAGCACAGCATTAGATTTAGAGAGAATGGACAAGACGAGAAGAGACACTGAATCATAGAGCCAGACGGACAGAATGACCTAGTTCCTGACCATCCAGTTCATTACCCACTTTTGTGCTTCAGCTGTTTCATTTCTTAACCTTGAAGCCCTGAAATCACTTATTGTTTCTATAAAACAGGCTGTCACGACCAGATTTTGTCATTTTTAACCAAGGATCCACTACCATAAAATGTCTTCCAAAAGTCAGATTTCCTTCTAGCAACAATTCTGAATTTTCCAAGATGTCTTAAGAGCACAGGAAGACTTATGCCAGCTATTGATCAAGGTAATTTATAACAGTTTGATGATTATGTAAATGTCTATATAAATCATCCAGAATACTCCTGATACAGGAGGTTCTGATTTCCCTGGGCTCAGGTTTCAGGACACGCCTTTGGGTTTCCAGCCACTCCCTGAGGTCTCAGGCCCCCTCCTCTGGGCTCTGCCAAGGAGGAAGGTGACTGTTGCCAATTAGACCTATTTTTCACACCAACATGAGGAAAATGAGACCACAAGGGGCTGGCTTATGCAAATCCAGTGGCTGGGCATGCTCAATAAAGAGCACAGAACATTCTTGAATATGCCTGGTGCATGTATTAGGGTCTGACCAATGAACCTGCTCCAGGAAAAGACCTACTGAGTATGTGCAAGACTAAATGTTACCTAACTGGGAACCACCCCTTAATTGAATATTCATTAGCTAGAGAAACTATAAAAGCTGAATCCCAAAAAAAGGCAGGGTTGCTCACTTTCTTAGAGGCAACCCACATGTCACTGGCTGAGGTGTGCCTGCTTTGCTTTCATATCCAACTTACTTTCAGAGAGCAGGTGCTCATTTTTTTGAGGCAGCCTGAACTTTGTACTGAACTTGAAGCATGTTTTTCTTGCTTTTGTGTTAGACTTGATGTTTGTACTGAATTTACCTTTATGTTAAACTTGGTGTGGCCATGCTCAGGCTTTGGAGATTTGCTGCGCTCTCTGTGGAGCCTGTATTTCTTATCTATTATATTAAACTTGCTCTTACTTTCTACCATGACTCTGCCCTTGAATTCTTTCCTGTGGCAGAGTCAAGAACCAGAGGATAGGGTGGGTTAAGGCTGACTATCAGGCCGCCCCAGACCCTAACTCCAGCATCACTACCATGAATTTATCTTGCTGCTGCTAACTTTTTAATAAATAAAATGAACTAACTTGAGAAACAGCAGTGCTGATGGAAATTCTATATTAATATTTTATATCCATCAGCATAAGCAAGAAACAAAGAACCATTTTCCTTTAGCATAGAAGACCCACTTATTTATTTTTACCTCTGTATTCTCAGGTTCTTAAATATTTACTGAGCAAATTGCAGCCTGTATTGGTGCTACAGTAAAGAAAAAAGATGTGCCTGAGCAATAATTATAATTTTAGAAATACATCAGCAATATTAATTATGTGCAAAATGCAGAATATTCTATATGAGTTTTCTCCCTCATTTTGTGCCTTCTTCTGTTTTTCTTGCCTTCTACAGATTCTAGTCACAAAATATGCTTCCCTGGCTTTCTCTGTTGATCTACTTGGCACGACTGACTGTCAATGCGAGAAGAATGGGGTTGCTTGGGAAGCTGACAGAACCTCCTAAAACAATTATAGCCAAAGTCGCTTTCCAGTTGAAAGGCACTGAGAATTTGCTGAGGAGCTGCAATTTTTCTTGGTGCTATAAAAACATGAAGGATACCTACCTGCTAGAAATATGAAGAAACTTTGGTATATATTTGAGTATACTTATTGAATATTTGTAAACATTAACCCAATTTATCCAAGAATCCCAGCCTGTAATATTCTGAATTGCATTTAGATTTTTCCCATAAAGTATTTAAATATTAAATGTAAAAAACAAGCTCACTTACTCACTGCTTACTGTTCCCACTCTACTCCAAATTCCCTTCATTTTATTCCATTTAAGAGCAATGATGGCAGTTAAAATGAGGAAAGGTAGAAAAATGTAGAAACTGATCAAAAGGCCATTTTTTTGAGGAGCAGCTTGGTGTTTTACAAGCAAGGATGGACTTCTATCTGAAACATAAGAATGCCTTTTAACCTTTTCAAAAATGGTATTTGAATCAAACTAGTAATTTGAATTACAAAAATTTGGAATTTACATGATACAGATAATGAATAAGTTTGCATTTAAAAGTGTTTTACAAACTTCTGTGACGGTGCCCCAGAGTGCATTATATATTTATGTCAATTTAATACATATCATTTTCAATATACAATGTTATTGACATCAATTTATTTATAATCTCTTCATGTATATTTAATCTTTACTTATGTAATATACTCTGTTTATTCTATTATATTCCCTTCTGTGAAGTTCTACTTAAAACACATTAAATTAATATTATTACCTAAAAATAGAATATTCAATTTAAAATAGAGTAAAATAAATACAAATGTTCTAAAAATTATTTTATGAAAAATTATTGACAAAAAGGTTGATGATAGTAAACTAGGTTAAATTTCCATATTTTCTATATAAAGCGATATTTTTCTAATTTTGGCTATACAAGTATTAATTTGGAAATGTAGATATTCCTCTAAGATGTTGTAAAGACATATACAGAAGTACTTCAAAAAGTTCGTGGAAAAATTCCTAGTACCTTTCAATTCTATTTTCCACAAACTTATGAAGTACTCTCCTATATAACTCTTAGGAGAATTAGAGAGAAAGATAAAATCTATGGAAACATGGTTCAATTAAACAGAAGAAACTAACCAGACAACTAAAACATAAATATAATAAATTAAGTGAACAGAATTATGATCAAAATGACTAGTATTCCATTAAATGTAAATAAATGTAAAAAACAAGGAATTTGTAACTTTAACAAATACACACAAACAATTCAATTATATGTTCATTAGAAGCATGTTACCTAAAGGAAAGTGATTCTGGATGTTATATGTATTATAAGAAAAAGAAAGGCAAATATATGCAAAAATATCTGAATTAGGCAAATATGCAGCATCTTCTGCTGTGGTAGAGCTCAGTGCTTTTAAATCCCTCCTTCCCGCCTTGTCCAACAGAAAAGACTAGCTTGACCATATTATCAGAAACCTTCTCATGTGCTTAATTACTGATTAAAAGTAAAAGGCTGATTAAAGTAATTGGACCTAACTATTTAATTGTATTAATTGGGAGATATCCATTACTCTAAGTTATAAGTTAGCACTTTCACTTTTGGCCATGATAAAAATTTTGTATTAAATGGTTCCAAACTAGCTCTCTTATAATGAAAATATAATATGCGGGGGGTCGGGGGGAGGGATGAAAGAAATAGTTTCTGGAAGTCAACAGGAAATGCAAAACTATAATACTTGAAGGAAGGAAAACATGTGATGTTGATTTTTTTGATGATCCAATTCTACCTATGGACAGTTTGATGATATCAGCACAGGCCAAGGGCAGGGTTTCCACTGAGTTACGGAGGCAAAGAACAGAGTTCCAGGCAGCAGACTAGGCTGAAATCTGCAGGATACAGCGTTGGAAAGAAAGTTGCTTGATGGATTAGGTACCCCAGAAGTGTGTGTGGGAGGCCTCTCGGGGTCCTTGGGACAGAGATATGGAGTATATATACATATGAGAAAACCTGAAACTTGGCAGTTCTCACTGGGTTGAGCGTGAAATGGAGATACTTGAGTTTGAGCAGCGCTGGCAAAAGGGCACCACGAAGATCCCTTTGTTTCTATATCACGATTAACACGTCTGTATTTTTTAAATTACTATTATAATTATTCTAGTGGATGTGAAGAGATATCTCACTGTAGTTTTAATTTGCATTTTGCCAGGATGTTGAACACGTTTTCATGGGTTAGTATACAAATCCTCTATGGAGACATGTTTATTTAAATCTCTTTCCGTTTTTAATTGGGTTATTTGTCCTTTTATTATTGACTTGTATTTGTTCTTTATGACTTCTGGATACACGCCCCATATAAGTTACAAGTTTGTCTTTCACTCTCTTGGTTGTATCTTTTGCATTACAAAAGTTGTTACTTTTTATGAAACTCAATTAATCTGTCATTTCTTTTTTTCCTTGTGCTTTGGTATCTTTTATAACATAGCCTATGCAAAGACCACAAAGATTTACTTATATGTGTTCTTCTAAGCGTTTATAAGCGTAGCTCTTTGCATTTAGATCTGTGACCCATTTTCAGCTAATTTTTTTGAAAGTTGTGATGTAGCAGTCAAACCTCTTTCTTTTGCATGTGGGTAATCATTTGTTTCAACACCATTTGTTGAAAGACCATTCTTTCCCCGCATGGAATTACCTTGTCACCCTTGTGAAAATCAATTTACTCTTAAGTATGAGGCTTTATTACTGGACTCTGTTCTACTCCATTGAACTATGTCTATTCTTAGGACAGTACTATGCTGTATCCATTTTTTTTTTTTTTTTTTTTTGCTTTAATAAGTTTTGAAATTAAGTGTTTTTCCAGTTTCAAGTTTTCTTGAAAACTAGATTATTTAGATTATTTTAACTATCCTCTGTCCCTTGCATTACCATATGACTCCTTAGGATCAGCTTGACAATCTCTGCAAAAAAGAAAAAAACAGTCAGCTGGAATTTGCTAAGGTTTGTGTTGAATCTGCAGATCAATTCAGGGAATATTTCTACATTAACAATGGCAAGTTTTCCAGTGCATGAGCGGGGGATATCTTTGCATATATAGAGATATTTAGTTTCTTTCAATAATGCATTTTTAGTTTTCAGTGTATGTTTTACATTTTTTATACGATTATTTCAAAACATTGTATTATTTTCGTGATATCATAAACACATTTTTTTACTTTAATTTTTATCAAGATAAAATACAACACACACAATTTAACATATTAAACATTTTTAAGTATACAGCAAGTGCCATTAAGTGCATTCACATTTTTGTGCAACCATCACTATTACCTTCAACTTCAGAACTTTCTCACCCAGCCAAGCTGAAACTCTCTGCTCGTGTAATATCAAGGTAGCATTCCCCTGTACCTCCAGCCCCTGGGAACCAACATTCTACTTTGATTCTATGCATTTGACTACTCTAAGCAACTCATATAAGCAGAATCATGCAATGTTTGTCCTGTTCTGACTTGTTTATTTCACTTAGCATAAGGTCTTCAATTTGTTTCCATATTGTATCATGTTTCAGAACTGCATTCATATGTAAGACTGAATAATGTTCCATGGTATGTATACACCACATTTTGTTCATCCATTTATATGTCAATGGACATTTTACATATTTTGGATATTGTGAATAATGCTGCTATGATCATGGGTATATGAATACCTGTTTTAGTTCCTGCTTTTAATTTCTTTGGATATATATCCAGATGTGAAATTGCTGGATGATATGGTAATTCTATGTTTAATTTTTAAAGGAATCAGTCAACATGCTCTTTTCCATAAAGTCTGTGTCATTTTACATTTCCACCAACAATGCATGAGGGCTCCAATATTTCCATATCATGGTTAATGCTTGATATATATTCTAAATTTTTATTTAAAGTAGCCATCTTAATTGGTATCTCATTGTAGTTTTGACTTACATTTTCCTAAAGATTAGTGATATTGAATATCTACTAAGGTGCTTATTGGCAGTCTCTAATCCTCTTTGTATATATGACTATTCAAGTCCTTTGCCTATTCTTAATTGTTTTTCATTGTTGTTGTTCTTGAGTTGTAGCAGTTCTTTACGTATTCTGGGTGTTAATCCTTTATCAGATACATGATTTGCAAATATTCTATCTGATTCCATGAATTGCATTTTCACTCTGTTAATCATCTCCTTTGAGGCACAACAGTTTTTAGTTATGATGAATTTCAGTTTATCCAGTTTTTCTTTTGTTGACTGTGCTTTTGTTGTCATACCAAAAAAATCATTGCCAAGTGCAATATTGTGGCAATCTCCCCTTATGTTTCCTTCTAAGAGTTTATAGTTTTAGCTCTCGCACTTAGGTCATGGATTCATTTTGCATTGTTTTGTATATGCTATCAGTATGGGTCCAAACTTATTCTTTTGAATGTGAACATCTAGTTATCCCAACACCATTTGTTGAGAAAACTGACCTTGGCCTTTTTCAATGGTATAGGCACTTTTGTTGCAAGTCATTAGGCCATAGATGCAAGGATTTATTTCTGTGCTTCCTTTTTCATTCCACTGGAAAACAGTTTTCTTATCTTGTTGTCCAATGTAATGTAATGTGTCACCTATCAAGAAGGTACCACAGAGTCCTGAAGACAACTTGTCTTTTTTTTTTTTTTTTTTTTCTTTTTGTCTTTTTTCATGACCGGCAATGGATCGCAACCCTCAGTGTTGCACCCGTACCGAACCAGGACCGGCAACGGGATCGCAACCCTCGGTGCTGCGCCCGCACCTCGCTCAGCCAGTGAGCGGCCGGTCTGTATGTGGGATCTGAACCCTCGGCGGGAGTGCCGCCGCATTCCCAAGCAGCGCACTGTAGCAGTGCACCACCGGGCCGGCCCAACAACTTGTCTTTTTATTGTAGCTTTTGTTGAACATATTTGAGAATTCAGAAATTTTCTTTTACTGCCCATAATGATTAGGAGAAGAATATTGGTGGAGGAAGCCATTATACAATTATTTATCAGACAAATGCAAAGAAACAAAGAGCAGCAATCTAGCCTGTAATGATTATTGTCTTAGTCTGTTCAAGCTGCTTTAACAAAAATACCGTAGATTGGGTGGTTTAAAAACAATAGAAGTGAATTTCTCACAGTTCTGGAGGATGGGAAATCTAAGATCAAAGCACTGGCAAATTCATTCTCTGGTCAGTGCCTGCTCTTTGTTTCATGTAGAGCAGTCTTCTCACTATATAACTCCACATGGCAGAAGGGACTAGGGTTCTCTCTGGTGTCTCTTTTATAAGGATATTAAAATTAATCATTAGGACTGTGCCCTCATGACCTAATCACCTCCCAAAGATCCCACGTTCAATACCATCACTTTGGGGATTAGGTTTTAACATATACATTTTTTAATTGAATATGCATATTCATGGAAGCTGATCATCACCACCTGTGCCCAAGATTTGATGTCCAGATCAATACTATCAGCATGCCCATTACCACAAATTGCAATCATTCTCCATGTCCACCACCCAATTAATTCCCAACTTCCCTCCTACTACCCCCACCCCACTCCATCCTCCAACCCTAGGTCTGCTCTCTCCCTCTGCAAGTCCAATGCATGACTGTGGTCTTTCTTTCTCTCTTAGCTCCCACTTATGAATGAGGACATATGGTATTTTTCCTTCTGTGCCTAGCTTATTTCATTCAACATAATTTTCTCCAGACTTATCCATCGTGTTTCAAATGGGAAAATTTCATTCTTTTCTAGGGCAGAATAGTATTCTATGGTGTATGTATACCACGTTTTCCTTGTCTAGTCATCCATTGATGGACATTAAGGTTGCTTCCCTATGCTATTGTAAATAGAGCTGCAATGAACATGGGAGCACAGGCATCACTTTGATATGATGATTTCCATTCTTTTGGTATATTCCTAGCAATGGGATTGCTGGATCATATGATAGATATATCTGTAGGTGTTTGAGAAACCTCCACACTGTTTTCCCTAGTGGTTATACCAACTTATGGTTCCACCAACAATGTAGGAGTGTTCCCTTCTCTCCACATCCTCATCAGCATTTGTTATTCTCTGTCTTTTGGATTGTACCCAGTCTAACTGGGGTGAGATATCTCAATGTGGTTTTAATTTGCATTTCCTTGATGATTAGCTGTGTTGAGCACTTCTTTAAGTACCTGTTGGCCATTTGCATGTCTTCCTTAGAAAAATGTCTATTCAGCTCTATTGCCCATTTTTTAATTGGGTTATTTGTTTTTTACTGTATAGTTGCTTGAGTTCCTTGTATATTCTACATATTAATTCCTTGTCAGATGTATAGTTTTCACATATTTTCTCCCACCCTGTAGGTTGCTGTTTGATTTTATTGATTGTTTCCTTTGCTGCACAGAAACTTTTTAGTTTGATACAATCTGATTTATTTTTTCTTTTGTTGCTTGTGCTTTTGGGCTCTTGTTCATAAAGTCTGTGCCCAGTCTTAGTTCCTGAAGTGATTCCTGTATATTTTCTCTTAATAGTTTTACAGTTTCAGGTCTTATGCTTAAGTCTTTAATCCATTTTGAGTTGATTTTGCTGTATGGTGAGAGGTGCAGGTCTAGTTTCATTCTTCTGTATATGGATATCCAATTTTTCCAGTGCCATTTCTTGAAGAGGCAGTCTTTTCCCCAATGTATGTTTTTGTTGCCTTTGTCAAATATCAATTGGCTTTAAATTGTAGGTTGATTTCTGGGTTCTCTATTCTGTTCCACAGGTTTGAGTATCTAATTTTATGTCAGTACCATGCTATTTTGGTTATTGTATCTTTGTAGTATAATCTGAAGTCAGATAGTGTTATGCCTCTGGCTTTATTTTTTTGTTCAGGATTGCTTTGGCTACTTGGGGTCTTTTGTTGTTCTATATGAATGTGAGGATTGTTTTCTTTTTTTTCTCTGTTTCTGTGAAGAATGTCATTGGTATTTTGATGGGGGCTGCATTGAATCTGTACATCATTTTGAGTAGTATGGAAATTTTCACAATGTTAATTCTTCCAATCCAAGAACATGGAATGTCTTTCCATTTTTTCATGTCTTCTTTAATTTCTTTCATTAGTGATTGGTAGTTCTCATTATAGAGATCTTTCACCTCCTTTGTTAAATTGATTCCTAGGTATTTTATTTTGGGGGTGACTATTGTAAGTGGGCTTACTTTCTTGATTTCTCCTTCTGTTAGTTCATTATTGGAGAACATAAACACAAACAATTTGGGGTTGTTGATTTTGTATCCTGCAACATTACTGAAATTATTAACCAGCTCTAAGAGGTTTTTGATAGTCTTTAGGTTTTGCTATATATAGAATCATGTCATCTGCAAACAGAGACAGTTTGACTCTGTCTTTTCCTATCTGGATGCCCTTTATTTCTTTCTCTTGCTTAATTGCTCTGGCAAGTAACTCCAGTACTATGTGAAATAGGACTGGTAAGAGTGGGCATCCTATCTTGCTCCTGTTCTTGAGGGGAAGACCTTCAGTTTTTCCTCATTCAGGATGATATTGGTGGTGGGCTTATCATAGATGGCTTTTATTGTGTTGAGACACTTTTCTGCTACACCTAATTTGATGATAGTCTACATCAGGAAGGGATTTTAAATTTTAGCACAAAGAACATTCTCCAAGATAGACCACACGTTATGTCATAAGTCAAGTTTCAATAACTTTCAAAAACATCAAAATAATTTGAACTATCTTTTCAGACCACAATGTATTAAAACTAGACATTAATAAAAAGTGCTATGTTGCTGCAAGTGGCAGAATTGCATTCTTTTTTATGGCTGAGTAAATTAATTATGATTTGTAATAATGAATATGATAATAATATTGATTTGATCAACACATGTTGTACACAGTTGATGGTCATCAATGTTGTACCCCCAAAATATGTATAATCAATTATGCTTCAATAAAAATTTTTTAAAAATAAAAAAATAATAATAAATATTTTATTTCATTATTATTATTATTATTTTTACCCTGGTGTACTTTTTTTTTATTGGTTAAAAATATTTTAAAAGCTCCCATGAAAAAAATCATACGAATTAACTGGGAAATTTTACCAAACATTTTCTTAAACTAATGCCAATTTTAAGCAATAACTTCCAGAGAACATAAAGGAGGAGTAAACACTTCCCAATAGATTTCGTGAAGTCAGCATTATCTGACATTAAAAATAGAAAGACAATAAAAGGAAGGAAGGAAGGAAAAAGAAAGGAAGAAAGAAAACCACTATCTCTTAAAAACATAGACACGAAAAGCCTCAACAGAATATAAACAAGTTAAATCCACCAAAATACAAAACAACGATAGATCATGACCAAGGAGGATTTATTTTAAATATGCAAGGTTGACTCAATATTCAAAACTCAAGATAATCCATCATATCAACAGGGTAAGAGGTAAAATCATATGATCCTATAAGTTAAGACCAAAAAGCATCTGAAAAAATCAATACTGTTAATAACAAAATACCTCAGAAACTAGGTATTGAAGAAAATTTTCTCAAACACATAAAGATTATCTACAGAAAAACCCTGCAGCTAGCATCATAGTTAATGGTGAAAGACTGAATTATTTCCCCCTAAAATCAGTAATAAGACAAGGTGTTTACTCTCACAATCTCATTTAAAATAGGACTGGAATTTCTAGTAAGTGCAATAAGAATACATATTGGAAAGGATGAAAGAAAACTATCTGTAGTTGAAGATAATATAATTGTCCACATAAAAATCCCAAAGAACTTACAAGAAACATTTCAGAAGTAAAAATAAATTAAACTGTGTTTCGGAATACAAGATCACACAAAAATCAATTACATGTCTATATATATGAACACTGAGCAAGTGAAAATCAAAACAAAACCATAACATCATTTACCATTACTCTAAACAAGATGAAATAACAAATAACAAAATAGCAATACATGCACAGCATTTGGTAAAAATTACAATGTTCTGTTGAAAGAAATCAAAGAAGTCCTAAATAAGAGAAGAGCCATACTGTGTTCATAAATTCAGGTAAATTTTTCCTAAATTGGTCTACAGATTTAACACAATTTGTATCAAAATTAAAGCAAGAATTTTTGTAAACACTGACTAGTTATAAAATTTACGTAAAAAGGAGAGATCTTAAGAGAACCAAAACAATTTTTTTTCCTTTTTGTCTTTTTTCGTGTCCGGCAACGGATCGCAACCCTCAGTGTCACTGTAAACACTGACTAGTTATAAAATTTACGTAAAAAGGAGAGATCTTAAGAGAACCAAAACAATTTTTTTTTCCTTTTTGTCTTTTTTTGTGTCCGGCAACGGATCGCAACCCTCAGTGTCACGCCCGTACCGGACCGGGACCGGCAACGGGATCGCAACCCTCGGTGTTGCTCCCACACCTCGCTCAGCCAGTGAGCGGGAACTGGTCTGCATGTGGGATCCGAACCCTCGGCGGGAGCGCCACCACGCTCCCAAGCGGTGCACTGTAGCAGTGCGCCACCGGGCCGGCCCCCAAAACAATTTTGAAAAAGAAGAATACAGTGGGAGGAATCACTTTTTCCAATGTTAAAGATTACTATAGAGCTACAGTAATCAGGAGTGTGTTGCTGGAGGAAGGAAACACATAGATCAACTGATCAGACTAGAAAACAAAGAAAGACACCAACCAAAATCTGTTCTATTAATTTGTGACAAAGGTACACGAACAATTCAGTAGATTAGGGATAGCTTTTTATCAAAATTGTGCTAATGTAATTGAATATACATCAAAAATTTAACTTTGACTTAAGATCTTCCACACTTTATGAAAATTAACTTAAAATGTATTATGGATTTAAAAGTAAAACATAAAACTACACCTTTTAGAAGTATCATAGCAGAAAATCTTCAGGTTTTACGACTGACCAAAAGCTTATAAACCTAATACCATAAACACAACCCAAAAAGGAAAAAAGTAGACCATCTAAATAAACATTAAAAAAGAAATAAAAAATACTTTTAGTCTCAGAAAAAATAGATTACAGACTTGGATAAAATATGTGCAAATCACACATCCAACAAAATACACGTATCTGCAAAACATAAAATCCAAACATGACATTTAAATAACACAGACAACATAATTAGAAAACGGCAAAAAATATGAACAGACTTTATACTGAATAGAATATACAGCCAAATAAACACATTAAAGATTTTCAACAGCATTATACATAAGGAAGTGCACATTAAAACCCCAATGACATATTAATACACAGCTAAGAGAATAGCTAAAATAATAAATAGTGATACCATCAAATGTTAGTTGAGGAGACAAAAAAGTATGTCATACATATGTTAATTTTGGGAATGTCTAGAAAATAGCTTGGCAGTTGCCTTTAAAACTATAAGTAGCTTAGAATGACCCAGCAATTTCACTTTGGGGCTTGTATCCCAGAAAATTAAAAGTTTACTTCCACGCAGAATCTTCATCATGAATGTTCGTCACAGGCTTATTTGCAATAGCTAAAAATTAGAAACCACCCAAATATACCCATACAAATAGATAAGTCATCAAAAAAAAAAAGAAAGAAAGAAAAAGAAATAAAGTATTGATACATGTGACATCTTGGATGGTTTGTGGAAATTATGAGAGAAAAAATTCCAAGCTCACAAAAATACAAACTATATGATTCCATTTATACACCATTTATTAAATCACATAATTAGAAAGATGGAGAGCAGTTTAGTGGTTGCAAAGAGTTAGAAATGAGGAAGGAGGGCATCAGTGTATCTACAAAGGAGAAGTTTAGGCAGTCATGCAGTGGTGGTCCAGTTACATCATCGTGACTGGGTGGTGGTTACATGAATCTACACATGTAAAGTTGTACAGAACTAAACACACACACAGATAAGTGCACGGATACTGGTGAAATCTGATCAGTGCTGTAGATATGAAAGATTTGATTATTTTTCCCTTTCCGTATTATGGTTAACTTAAAAGACACAATTCAGTTGTGAACTAGCTCATTGCAATAGGCAATATCTTTGAAATACACAGACTATATAATAAAACTACCACCTTCTATATAATTTAACTATACCATATTATGGTTAACTTAAAAGACACAATTCAGTTGTGAACTAGCTCATTGCAATAGGCAGTATCTTTGAAATACACAGACTATATAATAAAACTACCACCTTCTATATAATTTAACTATACCTATGTAGAAAACTCTGCTGTTTTGATGTTATGAGAATTATGGTAAAAATTAAGGGGAAGCCTTTTAAAATATCCACTTCAAGATTATAATCAAAAGTGCACACAAAATTTTGGTTGGCACTGAGCTAGAGCTTCACTGTACAAGATAGTGGCCACTAGCTATAAATGGTCACTTAAATCTAAATTAAATAAAGTAAAATAAAATTATAATTTCAGTTCCTTTGTTGAACTAGCCACATGAGGTGCTTAGTAGCCACACAGGACAACAGAAATGTCCTCACTTCAGTAAGGAAAGGCAGCTCTATTGGAACACTGATCTACATACCAACCTGTTGCAACCCAATACCCATCATCCATACTTCCTCCTGGTGATGAGGGGGCCGGTTCACAAGTTGGAGGAGAGTACCCAACATCACAGTGGCAATTAAAGTGATCATTGCAAACCTAAAACCAAAATCAGATATAAAGAGAACATATTATGTATGACATAAAAATTAAATGCATTATTTGTGATTCTTAGTCTATGTATTGAAATATTGTAATTTTGCATAAACAGTTTTAATACAATAAGTAAAAAAATTCTTCATAAAATGTAATATAATACATTTTCATGCAATATCTTTTTAAATATCATAGGGGTATCTTCTCATTTATCTCCTGTATTTCTATATAAAAGCAGACAACATTCTTGATACAATCAAGATGGCTTATGCTAGAATGGCACAGAGATTATGAAGCTAGAGAGTATGAAATGGCAGGAGTTAAAGTTTGTTATGAATTGTGTTCTATTTTAAAGAATAGCTGTGATGAGAGCCAGCTTTTATAAAGAATGGGAAAAACACTAAAGAGAGAAGCTTACTTAATCACATATAGATAGCAAAATTTACATGGCAGGCTAGAAAATATCTACAAATGTGATCTTGTGGATGAAAAGAAACAGGGTCAGTACCAGAATAGAAAATCCAGACATAAGTTTATGCAAAAATCAAATATGAAAGTAAATTAAAATTAAATGAGAAAAAAACAGAAAAGAAATTTTAAGTAATAGAATGTGTAAGTGATTTGGGGGAAAATTTGAATGCAAGACAAACAGACAAGTCACTTTGTTGCTGGATTACTATATATAAAATATGAAGCATCAGTGTGGCAGAAGACACTGGACAAAAAGTTAAAGCTAAATACATGCTTGGAAAAATCCTATAATACTTACCAAATTCCTATAACTCAGTAGATAATTTCATGACGGATGGACAAAAACTGCAAGTGGCAGATATGAGCACATACGCTTTAAAACTGTTCTCAAATAAGTGCAAATTAACAATGGATTTAGCATGTCAGAAGACGTTAAGAAGACTGATAAACTAGTCTGTCCAGAATATGGTGAAATGTGCATTCTCATATGTAGTAGAAGGGAACAAAAAAATGTCATGACATTTCTTGAAGACAGTGAAATACTTATGAAAATTTAAATGGTGCATATATTTGGTCCAAAAGGCTTTAATGAAAGTAATTTAAGAAATTAGATAAATGTGCAAAGGTAAATGTACAACAGTATTAGTTGTACCATTATTTGCAATAATTAAGTTAAAATTTAGCATTATTTGAAAAGCCATCAGTGAATGACTTTCCAAAGATAGTATAGAAGGTACATGCAGGGAAATAAACTAAAGGTGTTTAAGGGTGAAACAGATTTGAATTGATGGGAAACTCTAGTACCATATAAATATTAGATTATGTGCAATAAGTATAATATAAATACCTTGTGTTTATCAACATATGTGTACACATATGTTCAATTAAATAAAATGCATATGCATATGTAAATGTTTATGTGAAATCTTAATCAATTTTTTTAATTTTATAACTTAATCTAACAATAATAGCAGATTATGTTTAATATTGCATTTTTGTACAAAGTTGAAAACTTATTAGCTCATGAAGCCTGTGATAATCTGATTGAACACGTAAATCATGTACATATGTACAAATAATTGAATCTACTTTCATATTTAACAGTGATTTTCTAAATAAATTTCACCTCAAATAATTCTGAAATAATTCTGAACCTTATTATTATCCTGCTAAATGTTATTGAAATAGGTTAAAATAACTATATGTAAAAAGAAAGTAACTGTCACATACCCCATGCCCTTGGCATTTTACTTTTGAGTCACACAATGTTAGGTTTTTGTGTCCTTCCACAGCCAAGCATTCTTTCTGCTTACAAAACTAAAGTGTTAAAGGAAGCAACAACAACAAAAATTTTAAGTGTAAAGTCAAGAGTTGAGGAATCATAGTTAGTAAAAAAAATTATATGCACAGGAGATACGCATGACAGATAAATGTGGATTTCATGATATCTGCTCATTCCAGTATAAGAACTTAGAGTCGATATCAAAATAGCATGTTATTACTTTATACGATATAAAATGTTACAAATTATATACTATTTTTCCCTTGAGGTAGCAGAGCTATACATTTATTGGTACAAATTGGTAGAAGAAAAAACTAGCCAACTTGGACTAGGACCTCTCTTAGAGCTTTTTATGCAGTTTGTATTATATACTCATATAGATGCTGGGAAGAGATATCTTTATCCTCATTTTATATTTGATGAGAATTAAATTTACACTTTTAGGTCATAAGTAATCAACAGCATTTTTCAATGCAAGAACTGCTTTACTCACAGATCCCCAAAATCAACGCTAAATACCAGTGTTCTTCTTATTTTTACATTTTCTCCAGCTTTAATGATATCTCTTATCTTTTAAGTCAGCAGTGTGATCTTGAGCAAATTATTAATTCCTCCATACCTCAGTTTATTCAGCTGTGAAGAGATGGTAATTCAGCCCATCTTACAGGTTATGAGAATAAAATAATTTGTTATACATGAAGAAAAAAAAGCAGTCTGGCATATATAATTATTTATTTAACCTGATTTACAAAGTGGATTCTATATTTCAAGTTAATATTCCTCTATCTAAATTTTTATTTAATTTGAATGTCTTTTGAGGCATCTACTAAGTTGATATTATGGTGTCTTTCAAGTTACCTGATGGACTATCCTATATAAAATGAACAGTCATGGTTAAAGAGATAAACTGAGGCATAAATGTTTAAAGAGTTTATTTGAGCACACAGCTCTAAACCAGAAGGGTTCATTAGCTCCATGAAAGATGTATCAAGTAGGAGGCTTTTATAAAATGAACACAGAAGTAAAGGAAATAAAATATTTGATTCCTTACATTTATATTATTTCCTTATTTGGGAAAGTCCCTAGTTACGTAACTGTAAGTTAGTTGGCTGCTTCTGATTAGTTGAGCCTAACCTGTTTCTCTTTAAAATAGGCATGAAAAAGAAATAGCTCAAGTTAAGTTTTGCTTATGTTTTCAAATCAAGCAAGGTTAAGGTCACTTATGATGCCTAATTGGCTTTGTTGTCTCAGGAATTTTTCAGGATCAGTCTCATTTTAATTTACTCTGTCTCCTTGAAAATTCATTATTGTCTATCACCATGAATAGATAAAGAAGGAGCAAATATCACCGTGTTTACTAACTGAAGGCACTCTGATGAGACCAGCAAAAATAGTAAAATGTTGGACCAGCCAGCATTATCTGTCTACAAGTAAAAATAACCTTGAAAATTCATTATTGTCTATCACCATGAATAGATAAAGAAGGAGCAAATATCACCATGTTTACTAACTGAAGGCACTCTGACGAGACCAGCAAAAATAGTAAAATGTTGGACCAGCCAGCATTATCTGTCTACAAGTAAAAATAAAAAACAAAATAATAGAAGTAACAGAAATAAAGTCTAAGTTCTATCTATTGATTGATCTATGTATATTCCTATAGGTACAGGTGCATACAGATGTCAATGCATTACATTTTATTTTTCACTCAGGACCCACATTTAATGAGAATGAGGTTAAAAAGTCTCTAATTTCTGACTTCTCAGAAATCAACTGAACAAGGTAGAATAACAAATGAAAATAAAGTATATTGTTGATGAATTTTAAAAACAGCCACAGAACAATTCTGATTTGAATCGATAGACTTAACACACACAAAAGCCCCTCTTTTTAAAATAAATGATAGTGAGGATAATAAAAAAAAAGGCAATTTGAAGATGAGAAGTTGAAGAACTTACAGAAATTCTGAAATAAAATGTAAGGCCAGTAGTGGATGAAATGAATGGAGGAAGCGGCCAGGGGGACACAAATGGCAGACAGCATGGCCGACCACCTGACCCAGCCCGGCAGAGCTGCAGGGGTGGGAACGGGAAGGGCGGCTGACACGTGGCACTGTCAGCGGAAATCTGTGCACAGAGCCACGGAGGCCATCAGCTCTCAGCCTCGACTACTCAAGTCTCCCTCTCTTTCAATTACAGAATGCAGAGGACACAACACTTTTATCCCCAAAATTAAAGTTTAAAAGAGTATTTTCTCTCCTGAAGCAATTGAATTCACGGTGTCTGCAGAATTTAGGCGTCTAGAGTGGTCTGATAAGCAGTATTCACTTAAACTGCTAGAAGTAGCACGGCCTAAAGTCCACTTTCCAAAATGAAGGCTGTCATTTGATAATCTCCAGTCACATAGAGAAAGCTCCCAGTTAGTTTTCTTTATTAAAAATGATTTGGTAGGAACAAGTTACGTAATCCCAAGGCTTCTACTGCATCAACCAGAAAAAGCCAAACAAATTCCTTGGACAGTACTCTAAGGGCATCAGAGATCTCTGAACGAAGTGAGTAGAGCATCCACTAAAATCCCAAACTGGGGTCACCTTTCCAAAGTGAGATCTTGATGACACCCCTCTCCCTTCCTTTTTCAGTCTTTCCTTTCTTCATTCCTACCTTCCTTTTCCTTTGCTTGCTTGCTTTTATTTACTTGCTGTTTTCTCACCATGAGGACATTAACCATTTGGGCATGGACTAACCAGCAGGGCACCATTGCTGGGGAAGAGAGTAACCTGTAAAGCTTTTGGTGATCATGTAAGGATGTCGTGACAATGCAGTTGGCTTTCAGATGCTTGGGTGACTTCCCCACAGCACATTTGCTGAATTTCAGTGTTACATGGATAGGAGAAGCCTAGCTAACCAGAACAGCAATCTCATGTGGCATGTGCATGTCTCCTTCCCTTTTTGATGTGAAAGTGGTTAAAAGAAAAAAAAAATCCAAGGTGGCCAACTAGAGAAGTCTGGCACTAGTCTCTTCCCCGTAAAAAGAGACCAAAACAACAGACAAACAGGTATATTTTGACTGGAACCTGAGTAAACATGGTGCAGAGCCCCAGGAGAGCGAGAAGATTCTAAGGCAGCACAGAAGAAGGGAACGGCGCCAGGAGAGCAGAACAGAGCATGCATCCTCAGCCCCGCCACAGGGACTGGCCTGAAATCAGGCAAACAAAATGCCAGCTGGAAAAGACCCCAGCTGTTCCCACAGTCACCACAAATGCTGGTGATGCTCACCTCTGAGGATTCTCCCCAGTCTTTTTGGGACCCACCTCTGAACTCACTCAGCATTCACTTCCCCCAGGCGGGTAGGCAGACCTGCTGAGTGGGAAATCTGCTAATGCACAGTAGTGCCTGACATTTGCGACCCACCTTCCACAGCCTGTGGGAGCTGAACCTAGAAGGATGCACACAGCCCACAGGAAACTTGTCAGAAGCCCCACCTCCTCCTGTGACCCTCCATATGCTCACGCAGGTACTGGTAGGGTCACAATCCCAAGCATTTGGAGCATAGACTCTTTTGCCCAGACCCAGCAAGCCCCAGTCCCTTTATTGGGAGGTACTGCCTACATTTTACAGGTGCCAGCAGGGTCAGCGTGAAGGTTGCCTGGAGCCTATGACAGACAGAAAGACATAGAACCCATATTCTGAACTTAACCAGCACCCCTCCCCAAGGTAGGCCTCTATGCTGCTTCTCAGCTCACCTGCACCTTTGCAGGCTCACACAGGGCTCAGCAGCAATTGGGGAGCAGCATTCCCTTCCTACATCATGCCTCCAGAGATCCACTGAGCACTGCATCATTCACACAGGCCTGCTCCAGGCTCAACAGCTGAGCTAGTGCCCCTCTTCGGAGCTCCCAGGACCTGTTGCCTCAGTTATATCTGCTCCCAGATTGACAGTGGACCAGGCAGGGGCTCTAACACCCCAAGGCAGGCTCTGCAGAGCAGTGCCCCTCTTCGGAGCTCCCAGGACCTGTTGCCTCAGTTATATGTGCTCCCAGATTGACAGTGGACCAGGCAGGGGCTCTAACACCCCAAGGCAGGCTCTGCAGAGCTGATGGGCTCAGCTGAACCCTTACAGACTTGCAGCAGTCTCGAAAGTTGATCAGGAGGCCACCCTCAGAGTTGCAAGGCCTTGAGACAACTGTGAACACCTATTCTCAAACCAACACCTGATTGGGTAATAGCTTCCCTCACTACAACACCCATCTAGAAAGCCACTGGGCAATGCAGCATCTACACAGCCTTGTTCCAGGCTCAACAGCTGAACCAGTGGTCCTCTATAGACTTACCAGGAACTGCTACAACAGTATACATCTACCCCCTGACTGACAGCAAATCACCCACCCCAACAAGAAATTTCCAAGGGTCCCTCTGCCTAGGCTACAAAGGCACCCACTAACACTCTAAGATTGAATACAATTGAAGAAGCTGCACAAAGTCTGCACTACTGCACTCATCCAGATCCAAACTTAAAACTCCCAACTCAACTAATAATATAGAATACATTTACAGGAAAGTTTCCCCCTTCAAATGCCACTCCTAGAATTAAAACAAGTGACTACACCACCAGATGCCCAGATTTCAATGCAGACATATAAGAAGCATGAAAAATACAAGGAAACATGACTTCCTCAACAGAACACTACACCTCTCCAATACCAGACCCAATACAACAGGAAATAGATGAATTGCCTGAAGAGAAATCCCAAAGGGCAATACTAAAAAACTCAAAATGATGGGTGAAAAAACAGATAGAAATTACAATGAAGTCAAAAAGAAATTTGATGATATGTATGAGAAATTCAACAAAGAGATATAAGTAATAATTTTTAAAAATCAAGCAGAAATGGAACTGAAGAATTCACTCAAGGAAATAAAAAATGCTGCTGAGAGCATAAACAGCAGGCTAGAACAAGCAGAAGAAAGAATCTCTAAAATGCAAATGCAAGACAGGCTTTGGGGAATTAAAACAGTTGGGCCAAAAAAAAAAAAAAAAGATAAAAAAAGAATTAAAAGACATGAAGAAAATGTACAAAATCTTTCTCATAAACTTAAGCATACAAATGTCCATATTACAGGTGTACAGGAAGGGAGAAAGGCAAAGTCACTGAAAGACTATTTAATGAAATAGTAGCTGAAAATTTCCCAAATATTGGAAGAGAGATGGTCTTACAGATCCCAAAAGCTCCAAGATCCAGAAACAGATTCAACCCATAAAGGACCTCCCTGAGACACACTGTAGTCAAATTGTCAAAAGTCCAAGACAAAGAAAGAATTCTAAAAACAGCAAGAGAAAATGTCAAATTATCTATCAGGGAATCTCTGATAACATCAGGCTAACAGCAGATTTCTCAACAGAAACCGTACAGACCAGGAGAGAGTGGGATGACATATTCAAAAAGAACATGTCATTTCATATTTTTTTATTGTATTTTAGAACAGACAGAAAATGAGAAAGAGAAAAAAATGCATTTTATCACTATAAAAAAACAAAAAAAACAAAAAACACTCAACAGCAAAGATAAACAATAAAAGGGAAAGAAAAGAACAAAAGAAATATAGAACAACCATAGAGAAATTAATAAAATAGCAGGAATAAGGCAATATCTTTCAATAACAACTCTGAATACAAGTGGACTAAATTCCGCACTTAAAAAATATAGCCTGGCTGAATAGATTTTAAAAACTAGACTTAACTGTATGCTGCCTTCAAGAAACTCACTTCACCAATAGACACACACATAGACTAATAATGAAGGGATGGAAAAAGACATTCCATGCAAATGGAAACCAAAAATGAGCAGGAGTTGCCATACTTATATCAGATAAAATAGACTTCAAACCAAGAACTACAAAAAGAGACAAAGAAGAACACCATATAATGATAAAAGGATAAATGCACAAAGAAGATACAACAATTATAAAAATATATGCACCCAACATTGGAGCACCCAGATGTACAAAGCAACAGTTATGGGACCTAAGGGAAGAGATAAACCCCAACAAAGTAACATTTGGGAACTTTAACAAGCTAATCTCAGCATTGGACAGATCATCTAGACAAGGAAGCAGCAAAGAAATACTGGGTTTAAATAGCATCTTAGACTAAATGCACTTGACAGTTATGTACAGAACATTTCATTCAACAACAGACTATGCATTCTTCTCATCAGTACACAGATCATTCTCCGGGACAGATCACATGTTAGGTCACAAAGTAAGTTTCAACAAATTTAGAAAGATTGAAATCATATCAAGTATATTTTCAGACCACAATGGAATAAAATTAAAGATTAACAACAAACACGACTATGGAAAATATATAAATTCACAGAAATTGAACAACATGATCTTGAATGACCAGTGGGTCAAAGAAGAAATAAAGCAGGAAATTTAAAAATTACTTGAAACTAATGAAAACACAAGTACAACTTACCAAAACCTATGGGATGCTGCAAAAGCAGTACTAAAAGAGAAGTTTATTATAATAAGTGCTTACATCAAAAGAACAGAAAGTCTTCAAATAAACGGCCCACCACTAAATCTAAAAGAGCTAGAAAAACAAGAACAATTGAATCCCAAACCTAGGAGACAGAAAGAAATAATTAAGATCAGAGCAAAACAAAATGAAATACAGACCAAAAGAATGATACAAAAAAACAACGAAACAAAAAGTGTTTTTTTCCAGATAGACAAAATACACAAGCCATTGGCCAGACTAACTAAAAAGAAGAGAGAAGACCCAAATAACAAAAAACAGAAAGGAAAAATGAGACATTGCAACTGATACACAGAAATACTAAGAATCATTAGAGACTATTATAAACAACTACATGCCAACAAATTTGAAAACCTGGAGGAAATGGATAAATTTGTGGACACATACAAACTACCAAGACTAAACCAAGAAGAAATAGAAAATCTGAACAGACTGATACCAAGCAATGAGATTAATGCAGTAATCACTAGTCTCCCAACAAAGAAAATCCCTGGCCCATATGCTTCACTGCTTAATTCTAGCATCTTTAAAGAAGAATTAACACAAACTATTCCTTTACAAACTATTCCAAAACATTGAAACACAGGCCACTCTCCCAAACTCATTTACAAAGCAATCCTTTACAAACTATTCCAAAACATTGAAACACAGGCCACTCTCCCAAACTCATTTACAAAGGCAAATATAATCCTGAGGCCAGCCAGCATCACCCTGATGCCAAAATTTGACAAAGACACAACAGCAAAAGAAAGCTAAGGGCCACTATCTTTGATGAACAAAGATGCAAAAATACTCAATAAGATATTAGTAAACAGAATACAACAGCACATCAAAAAGATTATACACCATAATTGAGTGGGATTCATCCCAGGTATGCAAGGATGGTTCAACATACACAAATCAATAAATGTGATGCGCCACATCAACAAAAGCAAGGACAAAAAACATATGCTTATCTCAATAGACACAGAAAAAGCATTTGACAAAATTCAGTATCTCTTCATGATAAAGACTCTCAACAAATTAGGTATGGAAGGAAAATATCTCAACACAATAAAAGTCATATATGACAAACCCACCACCAACATCATCCTGAATAGGGAAAACCTTAAAACTTTCCCTTTGAGAACAAGAACAAGATAAGGATTCGAACTCTCACCACTCCTATTCAACATAGTATTGGAAGTATTATCCAGAACAACCACACAAGGTAAAGAAATAAAAGGCATCCAAATTGGAAAAGAGGAAGTTGAATTGTCACTGTTCACAGTTGATATGATCCTATATATAGAAAAAGCCATAACCCTTACCAAAAAATTCCTAGACCTGATCAACAAATTTGGTAAAGTTGCAGGATACAAAATCAATACACAAAAATCAGCAGTGTTTTTATACTCCAGTAGTGAACTAGCAGAAATAGAAATCAAGAAAGCAAGCCCATTTACAATAGCTACCAATAGACTGAAATACCTAGGAAAAAATTTAACCAAAGTGGTGAAAGATCTCTGCAATGAGAACTACAGAATTCTGTTGAAAGAAACTAAAGAGGACACCAAAAGATGGAAAGACATTCCTCATTCATGGATTGGAAGAATTAACATTGTAAAAATGTCCATACTACCCAAAGTGATCTATAGATTCAATGCAATCCCCATCAAAATACAAATGACATTCTTCACAGAAATAGAGAAAAAAATCTTAAAGTTCATGTCCAACAACAAAAGACCTCAAATAGCCAATGCAATTCAGAGCAAAAATAAATAAATAAAATCAGAAGCATTACACTACCTGACTTCAAACCATGCTACAAAGCTGTAGCAACCAAAACAGTATGGTACTGGCAGAAAAATAGATGCATGGACCAATGGAACAGAATAGATAACACAGAAATCAATCCAGGTACTCCCAGCCAACTGGTCTTTGACAAAGGCACCAAGAATTAAACTTGGGAAGGGACAGCATCTTTAGAAAATGGTACTAGAAAAAGTGGATATCCATATGTAGAAGAATATAACTAGACCCTTATATCTTACCATGTACCGAAATCCACTCAAAATGGATTAAAGACTTAAGTATAAGACCTAAAACTATAAAACTCCTAGAAGAATACATAGGGGAAACACTTCAGGATGTAAGACTGGGCAAATCTTTATGAATAAAATGCCAAAAGCACAAACCAAAAATGAAAAAAATAAACAAATGGGATTATATCAAACTAAAAAGCTTCTGCACAGCAAAGGAAACAATCGACAGAGTGAAAAAACAACCTATAGAATGAGAGAAAATATTACAAAGTACACATCTAACAAGGGATTAATATCCACAATATACAAGGAATTCAAACAACTTCACAGTAAAAAAACCCCCAAATAATCTAATTATAATTTGGGCGAAGGAACTGAATTGACATAAAAATGGCCAACAGGTACATTAAAAAATGCTAAAAAGCTCTAAGCATGAAATGCAAACCAAAACCATACCGACATATCATCTCACTCCAGTTAGAATGGCTATTACCAGAAAGAGAATAACAAATGCTGACGAGGATGTGGAGAAAAAGGAACTCTTCCATACTGTTGGTGGGACTGTAAATTAGTGCAGCCATTATGGAAAACAGTATGGAGTTTCCTCAAATAACTACAGATAGAACTACCATATGATGCAGCAGTCCCATTGCTGGGTTTATACCCAAAGGGATGGAAATCATCATATCCAAGGGATACCCACACTCCCATGTTCATTGCAGCTCTAGTTACAATGGCCAAGATACGGAACCAACCTAAATGTCCTTCAACAGATGACTTGAAAAGAAAAATAACTTGATACATACACTGTGGAATACTACTCAGCCATTAAAAAAGGATGAAATTCTGCCATTTGCAAACTCATAGATGAGTTTGAAGAAAATTATATTAAGTGAAATAAGCCAGGCACAGAAAAAGCAAATACCACATGTCCTCACTCATAAGTGGGACCTAAGAAAGAAAGAAAGAATGGAAGAAGGAGGGAAGAAAGGAAGGAAGGAGAGAGAATGAAAAATAGGACGGAAGGAAGGAAGGAAGGAAGGAAGGAAGGAAGGAAGGAAGGAAGGAAGGAATGGAATCACTTGTGTGAAAACCTGACCAAAATAAATAAAGCTGGGAGGTACTGAAGGGGGGCCCTCATGCACACACGCCTATGATAAGAACTATTACAAATACTCCCCGAAGGGCTCTTATGCACATACGCCTGTAATCAAAACTTTTGCCAAGGACTTTTCCCAAACTAGCAGTCACAGGAACAGCTAGCCTGATGCACAAGAATGCTTGCCTGATGGATTGTCTACAATAGTGCACTGACATCAACTCCTGTGATAAGCTCTTTGTCTCAAAACAACTCCCCCAAACACATAAAATATATGATAGATAACCCAAATGCCTGTTAGTTCACATGACTTGAGTACATCTTTGATTAACTAGCTCTAAATTTGTTGGTAAAATAAAAATAAAGATGTCTTCAGAATTTTCAGCATACAATTTTTTGCCTGGTTTGCTGATCAGACAGAGTTATGTTTGTTCTGCTAGATGTTTGCTTCAAGGCCATATAACTATAAATCGAGCCTATGAGCAGAACGATCTTTGTGCAACTCTTTAATAAATAACATTATTTTAATATTTCTGGTTTAATGAATATAAACGTATCTTCTATGTTATCAGCAAAATCCCCCAACATTTAACTTTAAGGTTTTGACTTGAGTGATGAACATCTTATATTCAAAAACTGTAAAAAATGGTTAGCAGGGAAACAGATTGAAATAATGGCTAGCTTTGTCTAATATCTCAGTTTTCATGAATGATCGGGCACAATTGTTAAAAATAAATTACATAAATGTAACAAGATAATATTTTTTTTTTCCTTTTTGTCTTTTTTCGTGTCCGGCAACGGATTGCAACCCTCAGTGTCGCGCCCGTACCGGACCGGGACCGGCAACGGGATCGCAACCCTCGGTGTTGCTCCCGCACCTCGCTCAGCCAGTGAGTGGGAACCGGTCTGTATGTGGGATCCGAACCCTCGGCGGGAGCGCCACCGTGCTCCCAGGCGGCGCACTATAGCAGTGCGCCACTGGGCTGGCCCTTTTTTTTTTTTTTTTTTACAAGATAATATTTTATAAGTAAAGTTTTTATGTTATTTGAGATCTTAAAGTTATGTTAAATTAAGTAATAGATTTTTATAAAATGTCTGGGTCATTTCTAAATAAGATAATATACTGAAACATTAATTACTGAACATAGGTCAAGTGTATTTACATTTGCCTTCCCAAATTTTATAGAAAGACAAAATATACTTGAATAAATATGTCCTGTTCCACATTGAAAGATTTTTCTATGAGAAAGCACAAGTTTCTAGAAATAAGATTTATATTCATAAGTTTTTGGTATATGACAAACAGTTCAAAATTGCTTACTTCCTCGGTTTCAACTAGAATTTAAGGTTACTAAGGGTTAAGTTTTCTAATTAATATGTTTAATTTTATATGCAAAGTGTACCAAAACAATTAAGATGTGCTTTTGTTAAGAAAAATTACAAGGGAGGCATAAAAATGTGCTTTTATTGTCTAACCCCAGAAATTGTTTAAAGATTACTTCAAAAAGTAAACTTCTGATCAAGATGGCAGAATAGAGGGTCCCCAGCATCACCCTCTCCCACAATCAACCAATTTACAACCAGTAAAAGGCAAAGAACTGCCAAGCTGGGGCCAGTAGAGCTCAGGTAAAGAGGAAGAGAGAACTACGGAGTGCATGAAGGGAGGCGAAGTCATGAGAGAAAGGACCACTCTGACCATTTTGAGCCCCAACCACTTCAAGGCTGGCCCTGGTCAGCACACAGAGAAAGAACTGGAAAAAGCCACAGCTGTGCCCTTTGGATGAAACTGCTTGTAGACTGCAAGGGAGAAGAGGGCCTTGGTGGCTCCCAGGCCAGCAAGACCACTAACAGGGTACCCGTAGACCCACATAGGAGTGATGGGCCACAGACAAGTGGAAAAAGGAGCCACACAGAGGCTGGTGAGTCACTGCAAGGGACCAGCACATGGCCCGTCCCATGGGAAGTATTTGGAGTGCAGGTGGTGGGGAGACGGGCCACCAGGGGAACATTTGGGCAAAGCACAGACAGCTGATCTGCCCTCCAGTCAGCACAGGACCACACAGCAGAGACTGGTCAGGAGTATAGAACTGTAGGGGGTGCAGTTTGTTGAAAAGACACAGGCCCAGACCAGAGTTTCTGCACAACCCATGTGAATGGGACCTCATGAGACCCAGAAGTGCTTACAAAGTCAACAATTAAAACCTGAGCTGCACAAAAAGCCTTCTGCAGAGAATCAGCAGCAAAGCAGCAGTTTAGCTCAACCACAGGGCTCAAGTGCTGGTCCCCACAGGAAGTTCCACCATTTTAGAAGTAAGCAAAGGACAACAAATTAGTTCCAGTGCAGAGTTTCAGTGGTGGGAGCAGCAAATAATACAACACAGAACTGAAAGAAAAAACCCACAGATTAGAGACAAAGTTCTGATATTAACCAGTAAAGGTCTAACACCACCAAAGAACACCTGTAACACCTAGAATGACCAGAAGCCTCTTGGGCTCCCGAGCCAGGGAAGTGGGGGGACTGAGGGCCTCAGCCACACACCACTAAAGTCCACATCCAGCTAAGTCATGACTGAGTTGCTGCTGGAAGCCCCCTGGGCTCCCCTGCTGGAATGAGGGGGTGCCACAGGCCTTGACCATGTCCCCTATCTCCTCCCATCCTATCGCCCTCCCCACTCTCTGACCCTCCCCCAACTGCTCTGCAACAACATCTTAGAATGTAAAAAATAATGACAATAACACATTAATTAAAAATATAAAAACAAGGGCCGGCCCCATGGCTCACTCGGGGGAGTGCGGCGCTGGTAGTGCCGAGACCATGGGTTCGGATCCTACATAGGGATGGCCAGTGCGTGAACGTGGTGCAGACCACACCATGCCGAGGGCTGCAATCCCCTTACCAGTCAATAAATAAATAAATAAATATAAAAACAAAATAAAATCTGAATATAAAAATGTAGACTTACAAAATAGAAAGAAGTCATAAAGAAACAGTTAGTAGAAGAGAGAGATGTTAAAGTTAAACATGAGTATGTATTTTTGGTAAGGAAAGTTAAAAAGAGAAAAATTTTTGTGTGAGAAAAAATCTTGTGTGGTCTCAATGATAAGGAAAAATTAAATATTTTTTTTTTTGTAGAATGATTGGTTGTGAAAAAAGAAGAAAATACAGGAAAAAACTAAAGGCTTAAGCAAGTCATAAAATATTTGAGCAAGTCATAAAAGGTCTGAGGAAGTTGTAAAATGTTTACGAAACATGAATATTATAAAAGCAATTTTGTGTGTCATCAAGTTGACTAAAATTAGAACAAAAATTTTTTAAAGTTTTTCCAAAGATTGAGCTCTGATGTGAAAACTCTACTGATGTGGATCTAAAATTTGGGAAACGCTCCTTCCTGAAGCCCAAACTGGGCAACTTGATGTAAATTTCAAGGGACAGGCCTTGTGCCTGATGTGTGGGCCACTCAGAGTGCACCAGAATGCCTAATGCCATAACCAGGGACATTCAAATTACAAACCACAATGAAAAGTTGCCAAATTTTTGCTGTGGACAGCCTTTCCCAGTATGTCAGAACAAGATTCCCTTCATAAGGAGACCCTTACCCCTCTTAATGTTTTCTTGATAATGGTGAAGTTAAAATTTCTCGATCAGTAACTTCTGTGGGTAATTTGACAAGACGTTGGATCTATTGAGCCAAACCTAGATCTTTACATGATGCAGCGGGTAACTTTAGCAGGATTCCTAATGCACCTGCTGCTCATTCTTTGCTTGAACTCAACCCATTCATGTGATACTAGATGATAAAATTGCTCTAGATTATCTATTGGTTAAATGAGATATCTGTGCCATTGTTAATAATGCATGCTGTATCTGGTTAAAATCCCCTGGGGAAATTAAGACTTAATTTTACAAAATAAGAAAACAGGTCATATGGCTACAGCAGGTATCACCTAGTTTCCCATGGTCTTGATTCAGAACCATTATACAAATTGTACTTATATAATAAGTACATATATAATGTTTGTTGGTTTGGTTTTGTGTTATTTCCTTTAAACTACGTGTACCTGTTGCCTGTCAAAATTCTGCAGAAGTACACCTCTAACAAAATAATGCTGGCCCAGTTCTCTGAGATGATAGTCAATGCCTACAGAACAGACAAAACCGAATTCGACAATGCACTTCAGGTGTACTTACCCTGACAGCTTCTCTTTCCAAATCTCCTTGCTCGAGTGTAGCTAAAAGGGTTTCAACACTTACTTTCAGTCACTGCTCAGTTTCCTCCAACATGCAACCAGACCAACAACAAGAACGAGTCCATCTGGCTCCATGAAACCACCAATAAAACTACAGGAAGGTTGATCAGTGATGCTTTTGGGGAAAGATCTTGACGAAAAGGGGAAAGCGGGAAAGTTGTCTGAATCAAAATGAAATCGCTGGAGTCAAATTCTAACAAAGAATAAAGACGGCGTGTTGCGAAGGAGGGACCTCGTGATTCTCTCGCTCTTGAGCTCGGCATTCACTCGTAGATTTTGATAATTGTATTTTTCAGTCCTAAATTTTCCGGTTGGTTCCTCTTTATATTTTCTATTTATTTCCTGAAACTTTCTATTGCTCCATGAATTTCAAGCCTTCCTGTAATTGCTCAGTGGAACATATTAACGATGACTGCTTTAGATTCTTTAAAGGATAATTCTAACGTCTGTGCCATCTTAGTGTTGGTTTTTGTGAATTGTCTTTTCTCATTCAAGTTCAGATTTTTCTAGTTCTCGGTATAAAGAGTGACTTTTGCTTGAAATCTAGATATTTAGGGTATTATGTGATGAGAATCTGAATCTCATTAAACCTTCTGTTTTAACATTCCTCCTCTATTAAAACTCTGGGGGAAAGAAAAGGGACACTACCCCATTCTGGCCAGGCATGGCTGGAATTACAGGTGCCATTAACCCCTGGGGTGGGAGGGCTCTAGAATCCTGCTAGGGTCAGGGGAACACAGGCTCACCACTAGGTCTCTGCTCGCAGCACGCTGCAGAATTCAACTTGGGGCACGTTTTTTTCTGTATAATTTGGCTGAAGCAGAGCAGTAACAATTTTAAAATGTACACACGTCTTGCTACACTGCTCCTTTGGCTAGTGAAGGCAGGCCTTCTTTGAGGACTTCTTTTTGTCTGTGACACTTAGCTTTTCTGAATTGCTGACTGCTCTGGAACTCAATTTGGAACAAATGAAGCAACAAAAGAGGCGGGGGGGGGGGAAGAGGGAGAGACCTTGGGTTCCAAGGTCCCTAGCTAATCTGCCTTTTTCTCTCCACCGTCAGAGTCCTCTTATGTTTCTATGTAATGTTTAGGATTTTTAGATGTACATAGTAAAAGAAATAGGAAAAAATATGCCTAGTCCATCTTTCTGGAACCTTAAGTCTCCATCCAGTGGCTTTTATCATAAAATAAAATATTTATCAATATTTTTCTCGTAACTCATTTTGTGCCTTACTTTAAAAAATCTTTGAGTGTAACACACACTTCACCAAGGTTTTAAACATAGTCTTTATTATTAAAATATTTTGATCTAAACTTCTTCAGAAATAATATTTTCTATTTTAGTCTATAGGTTAATTTAGCACTGTGCCAATACTGCATTGTCTTAATTACTTTGATTTTACAATAATTCTTGACATTTAGTAAATTTTCAGCTTGCATTTTCTTCTTTGAAATTGCATTGGCTATTTTGCATTTTTAGCTATTTGCATTTTCACATAAGCTTTTAAATCAGTTTGTCAGCAGTCTTCCCCATTAAAAAATTTAAAAACCTGCTTAGATATATTCTTATATATTCTCATGACATCATATTTACAATTAATTTTGAAAACACTGACATCTTAGCAATAGTGAATCTTCTAATATATGAGTATGGTTTATTTCTCCATTTACATAAGTCTTCTGTGATGCTCTGATGCCTTGTAGTTATCAGTGTAAAAGACATCTTGAATATTTTTTATTAGATCTTTCCAGGTCTTAAATGCTTTCAAATGCTATTGATGCCACAATACTTGATGCTAGGGCTTCTCCTAAAACACTTTACTTTTTACCTATCATAAATCTATAATGATTAAGACATAAAGCCAAAGATTTGCTACAATCTTGGGCTACAGCGGTCCAGCAAGACACCTGCAACCAAAGACATGATCTATGCTCTGGCAGAAATTGCATCCCGTTGAATTTTCATGTATCAGTGCACTCTAAAAAGTAGAAAGGCACATTTTGCAGGTTTTTCTCTGATTTTTCACTTACCATAATATTACAAATATATTTCCATGTCATTAAAAAGTATTTTCAGGGCCAGCCCGGTGGCGCACTGCTACAGTGCACCACTTGGGAAGTGCGGTGGCGCTCCCGCCGAGGGTTCGGATCCCACATACAGACCGGTTCCCGCTCACTGGCTGAGCGAGGGGCGGGCACAGCACCGAGGGTTGCGATCCCATTGCCGGACACAAAAAAAGACAAAAAGGAAAAAAAAAAAAAAGTATTTTCATGTGTCATTTTAGAACAAATTTTATATTCCATTTTGGATATACTGTAATTTATCTCAGCAATCTAAAATTAGCATCTATTGTGTCTTGGTTTTTTTCTCATTATAACTTAAATCATAATTCCTCTATGCCAATGCATATTTCTTAATATCTGAAAATTTAACATTATTGCATTAGAAATGGATGAAAAGCTACAATAATATATTTAACGCCTTACACATCTCTACATCACTTTCTGGAAAGGATATGCTAATTTATACTTATTTCATGATAATAAGATATACTTCTCTACATCAAATATTATTTTCAAGGCCCAACTTACATGACAAAATCAATACATGGTTATTTATTTACTTTGCATCTATTTAATCACAAGTTGGGTGGAAAGTTTTTATATTTCCCAGTCATAAGATTTTTTTTTTTTTTGCATTGATATAGTGTGTGTATAGTGGGATATTTTCTCTGACATTAACCAATTCTCTGACACCAAGTGGGTGTCAAGCAAATCAATTCAGTTCTGACACTACTTATCTACCTAGAGTTGTCATCGGATCCCACAAACTAAAGGGCTCAGTTCCTCAAGACTTCTCCCACTTCAGATACCTATCAAAAGTCCCAGATAACCTGTACTTCTGACAAACTGGATATAAATTGGAGGTTTCTATAACCCCGTCCTCAGGGTAATAATTTGTTAAAATGGAGCACAGAGCTTAGGAAAACACTTTCCTTACTGTAAGGCCCCATAGAAGACCCCAAAGGAGGCACTCCCTAAAACATGGCGCTTTTCTCTTCCGGGTCCTAACAATCTCCCCGGCGCCAAGGTGCAGCCTATCAGAAATCATTACCCGCCCCAGGCCAATCAACTACCCCCCGTGTACTAACCACCCTCTCCCAGAACCGGCTCTATATATACTTCTCCCCTAAATAAAGCGGAACTTCTCCGGTGAACTGTCAGCTCGGGTCCTGTCGTCCTTTCACTTACATAGACCAGTTTGTTGTAAAGAATACAATTCAGGAACAGCCAGATAGTCAAGGTGCACAGGGCAAGGTGTTGAGAAGAGCATGTCTGTGCTCTCTCCGGGTGTGCCAACCTGCCAGCAAGTCGACATTTTCCCTAACCTAGAAGATCTTTGAATCTCGTTGTTCTAGAGTTTTTACAGAACTCCAGTCCCACCTCTCTCCTTCGGAGAAGTCAGTGGGTAGGGCTGAAATTTCCATCCTTCTGATCACTCCGTCCTTGTGGTAACCAGCCCTGCCCTGAGGCTATCTAGGAATCCCATCCTGTCACCACATTAGCATAAACTAAAGCATGATGGAAATAAGCAAAAACTCAGCTGTGATTGTAAGGAGCTTATTATGAATAACAAAAGACACTCCTATCAGGAAAATTTAAGGGTTTTGCTAGGAGCTGTGTGCCAGAAACCAGGGACAAAGACCAAATATATTTTTGTATTATACCATATACACATATACACAACACATTAGTGATAATTAATTAATGATAAAATGAGCTAATATATTTATGTATTTACACTGCCATATTTATAGTAAATATTTTTTCAGTTTGTTTCAAATGGTGTTTGAAGGGACAACATATTACTTCATAATGTTTCAGCACCAACATGTCCCTTTGTGATTATTTCACAATTTTATGTGAGAATATCTTTTCCCATTCTGAGATCAATTTACCATTCACTTGCATTTTTCTCTTATATTTTATTTTTATAAAGATTTTATTTATATGCAAATTGTTTTTACTAAACTGGGTGAAAGTCATATCTTTTTTTTTCATTAGTCAACTAATTTTTCAATGTTACTAGTTTGAAAATCCCTTATTAGGTTTCACAATATTTTTAAGAAAAAAAAAAACAAACAAAGCTCAAACTTTACATTTTATTATCATGTCTTTTGAGAGGACCAAATATTTAATGAGATTATGCTTTTGGAGGAAGCATTAGGGGAACAGGTTAATGAACAGTTAAATATTTTGCTTTATTTATAACCAAATTAATTCTCTTTGTCAATTAGTGAAAGACTAAATACTGGGCTTTTTGTTCTTATATTTTTCTTTAACATTCTTATTTATTCAGGTTGTTCTGACATTTTTGGTGTATTATTTGATGACTTTCTGTCCTTGTTTTACACAAATTATTGCAGACCTGATCTAAGGAGTCTTAGATTCTCAAGTGTGAGAAAACTAATTTAAATATCTACAGCAAAATTTGTAATAAAGTCATTGATAGTGAAACAAAAGTTTCTTTGACCAACAGAAACCCTGAACTTTGCATTTTAAGATCATGATATAGTAACCAAAATTTGAAACACTAATTAAAAATTAAAAATTTAAGGTCTCTTTCTATCTCTCTCTCTACCTGTCTCTCTCTTTTATGTACACATACACATACACGCACACACACGCACCCACTCATACTCAAGACACTCACATACAAATACATCATATATATAGTATCAAATAAAAGTTGTATTTACCTTTCCTTTACCACACATAGTACCATCATTTGTGTAGGTAATATCCTTTTTTGAAGTATTTCTTAAATGCGCAGACACACATACTTGCCCTCCCATGAGCGTATATTGTATATCATAATTTATAATTGGTATTAACACTGAATGTGCCCAGTGACAAACAATCTTCCCACAAAGAATATGCCTGGCAATATAAGGCAGAAAAATTAATCATCTTTCACTTAGGTACACAACATATTAGGTAAATAACAATTCAAAATACGAAAATAATTTTAAATATTACTCAGATTACAACACCAAAGCTATTCAGAACATATCCATCTTATGAAATGCAACATATAAATCCATCTCTATACACTAGATTTATTGCTCATTTTGTATTAAGTGACTCTGTAGTATACACACAACACATCTACATGCATTTGGAAAATGTATAATTCTTTAAATACATACCTAAAATCACAACGTCGATTACAGTTTCCAAATTTGTCATTTAGAAAATTTATTTCTTGTCCACACAGATAAGAAGAAACCTTAGCAACTGAAAACATAAATTAAAAGTTTCAATTACCCATATTTAAAAAATCAGTAAAAGCCAAACACGTTGTAAATTAATATAGAGACATTTAGACAACAACAATGCACAGTCAGTGTCATCTACTATAAATTTTTGGTGTCATCTGCTGGCTATACAAGAAGTAGAAACATACTAAAACTACCCACTTGATAATAGAAAAAATTTGTATTAAAGTGCAGAAATGCTTGAGAGATCATTTTCTCTTTCTTCTACTGTAATAATAGTCTACTCTTTCCACCAATCACCTGAAATTTGACTGATGTCCTACAATTTTTGTCCTGTAGTCATTAGGTTCATTTTAAGTCTTGACATTATTCAAAGTTGCTTTAATTTGCAATTTTATTTTTAAATTTGGATGTAAAACAACATGTTCTATACTATGGCTGTAGGGTGGATTATTGACTTTAGAATAACTGCAGTTTAAAATGAACCCCAGAAAAAAAGGTACAATTATTACATTTTCCAAATAACTCTACACACTGTTTATCAGGATCTTGGCATATTCCACCATAGCAATAGGTGGTGTCATTATTGCATAGTTCTAAATCAGCAGTTTTCACATCAGGCACACAGAACTCAGATGTTCCATTGCAATATTCTGGCAGATCACACAGATCTTGGCTTTTTCTACATAAATGTCCTCTTACAGCAATCTGTGAGAAAATGAAAAACAAATATATGCATTGGTCAGGGTCAGTCAGGTTTTTCTTCACTACCCAGGATTGAGATGGATGTTGGGAAAGAGAGGGCCTCTCACTTTTCTGAAATATTGTACATTATGGACTAGAAAAGGAAGGACCTGCAATGACCTGTCACTGTGACATGTAAAGAATGCTCTTTAGAGAATTTTCAGCAGAAAAAAAAATATATATCTAAGAGAAGCATAGAATAAGAATTATGTTGTTGCTGTTTGAAACAAAGATTCTCTTAAGCATGAAGCTACGTAACCTCAGCTTCAATTTAGGCTTTTTAAAAATTTTATTTTAACATTTACTTGTACATATTTATGGGCTGCACTGTGTTCTTTTAATACGTTTATATACTGCACAATGATTCCCTTAGGGTAGACAGCTACTTCTCCCCCTGCCAGCGCCCCCAGCCTCTGACAACCATTATTCTACTCTACTTCTATGAGAACCACTTTTTTTTTAAGATTCCACATATGAGTGAGATCATGTTATTTGTCTTTCTGTACTTGACTTGCTTCACTTAACATGATGGTTTCCAGCTCCATCCGCATTGCTGTAAATGGTAGGATACCATTTCTTTTCATAGCTGCGTAGTATTCCACAGTGAATATACACCACAGGTTTTGTATCCATTCATCCTCTGCTGGGCAGTTAGGTTAATCCCACTTCTTGACTATTGTGAATAGTGTTGTGATGAACGTGGGAGTCTTTTTAATGTAGTATTCCACAGTGAATATACACCACAGGTTTTGTATCCATTCATCCTCTGCTGGGCAGTTTGGTTAATCCCACTTCTTGACTATTGTGAATAGTGTTGTGATGAACGTGGGAGTCTTTTTAATATGTTAATTTCATTTCCTTTGGGTACATACCCCTTGGTGGGATAGCTGGGTCATACAGTAGGTCTATTTTTAGTTCTCCACAGTGGCTGTACCAATTTATATTCCCACCAACAATGTAGGAGGGTGCCCGTTACATCCTCCTCAGCATTCGTTATTTTCTGTCTGGTGATAATAACCGTTCTAAGGTGAGATGATATCTCATGGTGGTATTAATTTGCATTTCACTTGCTTGTTGGCCATTTGTATGTCTTATTTTGAGAAATGTTTATTCATGTCCTTTTCCCATTTTGTAATTAGGTTATTTAGGGGGTTTTGCTGTTGAGTTGCTTGAACTCCTTATAAATTCTGGATATTAACCCCTTGTCTGGTGTGTAATTTGCGAACACTTTCTCCCATTCGTAGGCTGTCTTTCACTTTGTTGATCGTGTCCCTTGCTCTGCAGAAGCTTTTTAGTTTAACGTAGTCCCATTTGTGTATTTGTGTTTTAGTTGCCTGTACCTTTGTGATCTTTCTCAAAAAACTCCTGTCCACTCCCATTTTGTGTAGGATTTCCCCTGTGTTTTTTTTCTAGCAATTTCATAGTTTTTGAGTTGACTTCTATGTACAGGGAGAGAGACAGGGGTCTAGTGTCAATATTCTGCATGTGGATGTCTAGTTTTCCGAGCACCATTTATTGAAGAGGCTGTGCTTTCCCCACTGTGTATTCTTGGCACTTTTGTTGAAAATCACTGGACTGTGTGTGGATTTGTTTCTGGGCTCTGTGTTCTATTCCACTGATCTATTTGTCTATTTTTGTGCCAGTACCATGTTGTAGTTTCACAGTATATTTTGAAGTTAGAAATTATGATGCCTCCAACTTTGATCATTTTGACCCAGATTGCTTTAGTTACATGGGATCTTTTGTGCTTCCATACAAATTTTAAGATTTCTTTTTTCTATTTCTGTGAAGAATGTCATTGGCATTTTGATAGGGATTGATTTCAATGTGTAGATTGCTTTGGGTAATACAGACATTTTGATGAGGTTAATTCTTCCAAGCCATGAACATGGGATATCTTTTCATTTATTTGTGTCCTCTTCACTTCTTTTTCACCAATGTTTTATAGTTTTTATTGTAGAGTTCTTTCACCTCTGTGGTTAAATTTACTCCCAGGCATTTCTTTCTTTGGTGGTGATGGGGGGCGGGGTTCTTTCTTGATTTCTTCTCCCTCTATTTCATTATTGGAGTATAGCAAGGCTATTGATTTTGTATGCTGATTTTGTATCCTGCCACTATACTAAATTCATTTATTAATTCTAGTATTTTTTTGGTGGGATCTTTAGAGTTGTCTATGTATATGATCATATCATCTGCAAATAATGACAGTTCAACCTCTTCCTTTCTCATTTGGATGCCATTGGTTTCTTGCCTTATTGCACTGGCTAGAACTTCTAGTACTATTCTGGATAAGAGGGGGAAAGAGGGCATCTTTGTCTTCCTACATTTTGTCTTGGGTGGTGAGGCTGGATCACTGCAAACAGTGTATACTGGTAGGGTTTAAAAGGAAGTACCTAAGCATAGGAGTCTAAATAAAATACGAGTATTGAAACAAGAGGTAGAGGAGAACCCAGCTCAGTTTTTGGAACATATATGCCAGGCATATCAAACGTATTCTGATGCAAACCCGGAAGCCCCAGAGAAAATGAGGATGGCAAATATGCCTTTTATTGGACAGAGTGCTTCAGATACCTGCTATAAATTACAGGAGTTTGCCGGAGCTGTAGGGGTGAATCCCTTGCAACTAGTGGAGGTGGTTTATAAGGTGTTTAATGCCAGAGAAACTTGTAAATCTAGGCAAACTATAATATTTTTGAAACAATGGGGAAGCAAGTGAAAGGAAAAGGTGAAAGAACTGAGGTGAGGATGAAAATGGACACTGGGGGACAATCAAGGCTCACATTGTAGAGGGGAAGAATATTGGAGACACAATTGCCCAAAGCTAAACAAGGAGGGTGCAGCTGAAAGGCACATGAAGGAATGCTGAAGCACCTCTGATGGCGAATGAGAGAGGAAGCCCAGGGGCTACACTAACCTTTTGGAGTTACTACATCTTTCCTCACGGGAGTCCTGGGTACAATGCACAGTGGGGAATAAATTAATTGATTTTCTGGTAGACACTGGTGCTAGTTGCTCCGTCTTAAACACTAAATTAGCTAACAGTGCTGGGAAGACAGTTTTCATAACAGGAATTAGAGGTAGACCCCCCCCAAAAGCCTTTTCTTCAACCTCTGTACTGCCATCTGAGTGACATGACACTGAGATGCAGCTTTTTGTATATGCCTGAGTGTCCCATCCCTTTGCTGGAAAGAGACTTGCTATGTAAATCAGATGCACAAGTGATTTTTTCTCCTGAGAAACAACATATGCAGATTCAAGTGCCTCTCAAGCAATCTTGGCAGTTCCAGATGCTCCTTGCTGGAGTCAGACCTCCAAAAGGTGAACTGTTTCCACTCAAAGTCTACAAACAAGTGAGTAAAACACTTTGGGTGGATGGGGTCCCTAGCAGAGCCAAAAATGTAAGTCCGTTATCTATAGAAATGAAAAAAGGAGAGGCATAGGAGTTGCTAGGAAAAAACAATATCCCCTGAAAAGAGAAGACTTGAAAGTATTCAGCCTGTGCTACAAAAGTTTTTAAAACATGGACTTGTTTATCTGGCCCTGTCAATGTCCCCATAACAATCCTATATAGCTGGTAAAGAAATCTCCATCTACCGGTTTGCAGAAAAATGCATCCTTCAAATCCAAAACTGAAAACCAACCATAATCTCCCTGCATGGCTGTCAACAAAGTAAAAGGACTTGGAACGGTAGTGTGAATATCTTGCACTATCTTATTTATAGCTCTGAGGTCTTGTATAAAGCAATACTCATTAGTAGGAGATTTCTTATTAAAATATGTAGATGATTGCTAGCCCCACCTATGACAAATGCTTAAAGAACACCATCATCACATTAAATCATTTGGCTAAATGTGGATAAAAAGTCTCTTCTTTCAAAGCCCAAATTGGTAAGGAAAAAAATACCTACCTAGGCTTTTCACTAAGTAAAGGAAAATGCAGTCTTGTCCTTGAAATGAAGAAGACTATAGCAGCAACTAAGCCCCCAAGCAATAGAAGGCATTGTGAGGGTTTGGGGGAATGGCTGGGTTTTGTTGCATTTGGATTCCTAATATGGGCTAACATTGTGGCTTTTATATGAGGCATTAAAGGGGCTAGGCGCTGAGCCTCTATATTGGACTGAAGAATGCTTGCAGGCATTCAAAACCGTAAAGAAAAAAATGATAATCGTCCCCTCCTTAGGTCTTCCCAACCCTCAAAAGTCTTTCAATCTGTATGTACATGGGCTGGGGGTTTTAATCCAATTACTTGGAACTGTAACCCAACCTATAGCATTCTTCTCTAAACAGATGGAACAAACTACTAAGGAATGGCTGCCCTATTTAAGGGCTATAGGTGCTACCTATGACGTGTTACAAGAAAATTTTACTTTGGGACAAGCTATTACCATGTATGTTCCCCACCAGGTGCTGACTCTTTTAGAACAAAAAGAGGATACTGGCTTACTGCTGGGCATATGTGCAAATATGAGGCAATTTGTAATACAAGTGAATTCTTTCGGGTAACCCTAATGTAGTCTTACAGACAACCACTAACCTAAAGCCAACCAGCCTGCTGAGCAGCAACGGCATAGAAAACGGCCGAATGCATGATGGCCTTGAGGTCATGGGTGCTGTCTGTTCCAGCCAGACAGATCTCTTTGACCATCCATTGCCCCATCTCAGACTAGCAAGAGCTTCATGGAATAAGGACAACATCACTCTGGATATGCAGGGGTGACTTTAACCGAGACAATAGAAGCAAATGCCCTCCCAGCCAGTACCTCAGCTCAGAAAGCAGAGCTGATTGCACTTACAGGGGCCCTCCAACTTTCCATGGGTAAAGAGGTAAATATATATACAGACTCCAAGTATGCTTTCAAGATAGTACATGCTCATGGAGCTATTTGAAAGGAGAAAGGACTACTAACCTCCAACAATAAGGACATTAAATATGCTTCTGAGATACTGACTCTTTTAGATGCAATAATGCTGCCTGCCAAAGTTACAGCAATGCACTGCCCAGGACACCAGAAGGATGGTTCTCAGGTTACCAAGGGAAATGCAGCTGCTGACAAAGCTGCTAAACAAGCTGCAAAAGAGGCAAAAGGAGCTCACCTCATTGGAGCTCTAATGCCACATGTAGACTTAATAGAATTTAGGCCTCATTATACAGAGAAAGATGAGGAACATGCCAAATGTGGGGCTTTACAAACACTGACCCCAGTTCAGTGTGGAAACTGAGCGATCATGGTCTGGTTCTACTACCAGAAGCCTTGGTCTCCCCTAGAGTAAAACACCTTCATGAAAGTACCCACTACAATAGAGATGCTCTATTGGACTTAATGAAGCCACATTTGAAGGGACCCCATTTCCACAGAGCCTTGCAGTGAGTGGCGCAAGGCTGCCAGCTATGTGCTAAAAATAAAACCCCAAACTAGAAAACATCCTCCTCAACAAGGAGTGCAATATTATAAGGGAATCCATCCTTTTGAAGATTTGCAAATAGCTTTTACACAGATGCCTAAGACAATGGGAATCTTTAAATATATGCTTGTTACAGTGGATACTTTTCAGAGTGGGCTGAAGCCTAACCAACAAGAACAGAAAAGGCTTCAGATGTTGCCAGAATTTTATGATTGGAAATAGTACGTAGGTTTGACCTTCCAGGTACAATTCAGAGTAACAATGAACCAGCCTTTGTTTCAAAGGTCACACAGAAGGAAAGCAAGGCCTTACAGATTAAATGGAAAGTACACTCATCATGGAGACCTCGGTCAACAGGTGAGACTGAGAAGATGGTCTGGGTTGCACCTAGAAGCGGACTTAAATTCAGTCCTCCCTCTTTTCTTCTTCCAGTTTTATCTTTTTAATTTATTTTTCTTTTTTTAATTTGAAACATAGTTGAGTATGTTTCATTCTTTGTGTCTATTAATCAATTTCTCCTTTAACCCCTCCCACCCCCTTCTCTTCCCTCTAGTAACCACAGTTTTGTTCTCTCCTTCTGTAAGATCAACATTTTATTGTTTGTTGTTTCCTTCTTTGTTTCTTGGTTTCTTTGTTATTTTTCTTTCTCTCTCTCTCTCTCTCAGCTCCTACTTAAGAGTAAGGACATGCAGTATTTCTCTTCCTGAGCATGGCTTATTTCACTTAATATAATTTTCTCCAAGCTCATCCATGTTGCTGCAAATGGCAGAATGTCATTCCTTTTTATGGCTGAGTAGTATTCCATTGTGTATATATACCACGTTTTTTTTTTTTTTTACCCAGTCATTTGTTGATGAGCATTTAAGAAGGTTCTATATACTGGCTATTGTAAATAGATTTGTGATGAATACGGTAGTGCAGATATCCCTTTGACATGATAATTTTCAGTTCTTTGTGTATATACCCAGTAGTGGAATTGCTGGATCATAATAGTTCTATTTGTAGTTGTTTAAGAAATTTCCATTCTATTTTCCATAAAGGCTGTACTAATTTATAGTCCCTTGAACAGTGTAGGAGGGTTCCCTTTTCTGTGCATCCTCATCAGCATTTGTTATTTTCTGTCTTTTTGATAATAGCCAGTCTAACCAGAGTGAGTGTGGTTTTGGTTTGAATTTCTTTGATGTTTAGTGACATTGAGCACTTTTTCGTGTGCCTATTGGCCATTTGTATGTCTTCCTTTGAGAAATTTCTATTCAGCTTCTTTGCCCATTTATTTGTTTTTTGTTTGTTTGTTTGTTTGTTTTTTACTGTTAAGTTGAGTGCCTTGTATATTCTGGATATTAATCCCTTTTCAAATTCATAGTTTGCAAATATATTCTCCCATTCTGTAAGTTGTGTTTTCCCTCTGTTGATTGTTTCCCTTGCTGTGTGTGCAGAAGTTTTTAGTTTGATATAATACCATTTGAACTGATTTCAAATGTTTTAAATTGTTAAAACTTGATTTGTGACCTAACATGTGGTCTATCTTGGAGAATGTTCCATGTACTGATGAGAAGAATGCATATTCTGTAGTTGTTGGAAGAAATGTTCTTTAGATATCTGACAAGTCCAGGGCCGGCCCGGTGGCGCACTGGATAGTGCGCTGCTTGGGAAGCACGGTGGCGCTCCCGCCCGAG
>NW_007729619.1:4778-18640 GCF_000696425.1 Galeopterus variegatus | reverse complement strand
CTTTGTGGGCCCCCCGGCCGGAGGGGGGGAAACATGGGGGTTGGGGATCCTTTGCGGGCCCGGGAAAAAAAACAAAAAAAAAAAAAAAAAAAAAAAAGATATCTGACAAATCCAGTTGCTCTAAAATGTAGTTTAAATCCTGTGTCTCTCTGTTGATTTGTTGCCAAAAGATCTGTCCAATGTTGAGAGAGGGGTGTTCAGGTCCTGGACTATTTTTGTATTGGGGTCTATCTCTCTCCTTAGGTACAATAGTGTTTGCTTTATATATTTGGGTGTGCCAATGTTGAGTGCATATATATTTATGATTGTTATATCTTCTTGGTGGATAGATTCCTTTATCGTTATTTAATGCCCTTCTCTGTCTCTTTTTATAAGTTTCAGTTTAATATCATTTTATCTGATACAAGAATAGGTACTCTTGCTCAGTTTCTGTTTCCATTTACATGGTATATTTTTTTCCATCCTTTCACTATTAGTCTGTGTGAGTCTTTGCAGGTAATGTGGGTTTCTTGTAGGCAGCATTTAGTTGGATCTAGTGTTTTAATTCATCCAGCCAGTATGTCTTTTGAGAGGGTAGTTCAATCCATTTACATTAGAGTTGTTATTAAAAGGTACTGTCAAATTCCGGGCATTTAATTGCTTTGGTACAGTTGTCTGAAGTATCTTAGAAAAAATAAAATATCTTAGAAAAATAAAATGTCTTAGAAAATATCTTAGAAAAGAAAAAAATTCTTTTTCTTTTAGGGTTGTCTTCAGTGTTTGTTGGTTTTTTGAGGTGTTTTGATATAGTTGTTTTCCTCTTTGTTATTTACATATTTGTTCTACCAGTGGGATTTGTTCTTTCTCATGTATTCATGGTAGTCATTATTGCTTTTTTGGATTCCAGATACAGGACTCCCTAGAGGATTTTTTTGTATGTCTGGTCTTATGGTGGTGAACTTCCATAGCTTTTGTTCATCTGGGTTATTTCCCCTTCAGTTCTGAAGGATAGCCTTGTTGGGTATAGTATTCTTGGCTAGCAGGTTTTTTTTCTTTTTGTACTTTGAATGTATCATCCCAGTCCTTCCTAGCAAGCCGGGTTTCTGCTGAGAAGTCTGCTGTTAATCTAAAGGGGACTCCTTAGAGGTGACTTGACACTTTTCTCTTACTGTTTTTAGGATTTTCTGTCTTTGACTTTTGACAATTTGACTACAATGTGTCTTACAGAGAACCATTTTGTGCTGAATCTAGGGGATCTTTGAGTATCTTGGATCTGGAGGTCCATATCTCTACCAATACCTGGGAAGTTTTCCACTATTATTTCATTGAATAGTTTTTCATTGCCTTTTTCTTTTTCCTCCTCTTCTGGAACACCACGATTCATATGTTTGTGCTCTTAAAGTTGTTGGAGAGCACTTAAAGATTTCCTTCAGTTTTTAAAATTCTTTTTTCTTTTTTCTCTCTCTCTCTTTTTTTCCTGCTTGGATTATTTCAAAAAGACTGTCTTTGAGGTCAGAAATTCTTTCTTCTGTTTCCTCTAGCCTTCTGCTTAAGCCCTCAATTTTAGTTTTTATTTAATTGAATGAGTCCTTCAGTTACAGAAGTTCTGCTACATTCTTTTTTATGGCCTTATCTCTATCTAAATTTCCTCCTTCAGAGGTGAAAGATCTCTATAATAAGAACTACAAGCCACTACTGAAAGAAATTAAAAATGACACAAAAAGGTGGAAAGACATTCCATGCTCTTCGATGGGAAGAATTAAAATTGTGAAAATTCCATTCTACCCAAAACAATCTATAGATTCAATGAAATCCCCATCAAAATACCAATGACATTCTTTGCAGAAATAAAAAAAGCATTCCTAACATTCATATGGAATAACAAAAGACCCCAAATAGCCAAAGCAATCCTGAGCAAAATAAATAAATAAATAAATAAATAAAATAAAGCCAGAAGCAAACACAACCAAATTTCAAATTATATTACAAAACTATACTAATCAAAACAGCATGGTACTGGCATAAAAAAACAGACCAATGGAACAGAATAGAAAACTGAGGAATCAACCCACATAATTACAGCTAAATGACCTTTGACAAAGCAACAAGAGCATACATTGGGGAAAAGACTGTCTCTTCAATAAATGGTGCCAGGAAAATTGGACAGCCATATGTAGAAGAATGAAACTGGACCTATACCTCTCACCATATGCCAAAATCAACTCAAAATGGATGAGAGACCTGAAACCATAAAATTATTAAAGGAAAACATAGGGGAAAGAATCTTGGAAGCAGGACTGGTCAAAGACTTTATGAATAAGACCCCAAAAGCACAAGGAACAAAAAAAGAATGAACAAATGGGATTATATCAAACTAAAAAGCTTCTGCACAACAAAGGAAACAATCAACAGCCCAGGAAAACAACCTACAAAATTGGAGAAAACATTTGCAAACTATACATCTGACAATGGTTTAATGTCCAGAATATGCAAAAAACTCAAACAGCTATACAGTAAAAAACCAAATAATCCAATCAAAAAATGGTCTAAGGAGACAAATAGACATTTTTCAAAGGAAGACATACAAATGGCCAACAGGTACTTGAAAAAATGCTCTACATCACTAGTCATCAGAAAAATGCAAATCAAAACCACATTGAGATATCATCTCAGCCGTCAGACTGGTCATTATTAAAAAGACTGTGAATAACAAATGCTGGTGAGGAGTACTCTTCTTCACTGTTGGTAGAACTGTAAATTAGCAAAGCCATTATGGAAAACAGTATGGAGGTTCCTCAAACAAATATAGATAGAGCTACCACATGACCCAGCCATCTCACTACTGGGTATATATACAAAGGAATGGAAATCATTGTGTCGAAGGGATACGTGCACTCTCATGTTCATCATAGCTCTATCTACAATAGCAAAATTTGGAACCAACCTGTGTCCTTTGACCGATGACTGGATAAGGAAAATGTGGTATATATATACAATGGAATACTACTCAGCTGTGTAAAAGAATGAAATTCTGCCATTTGCAGTGACATGGATGAGCTTGGAGAAAATTATGTTAAGTTAAATAATCCAGACTCAGAAAGAGAAATACCACATGTTCTCACTTACAACTGGGTGCTAAGAATGAAGGAAAGAGAGAAAGAGAGAGACAGAGAGACAGAGACAGAGACAGAGAAGGAAAGAAAGAAAAGACCACAACAATTCATTGAACTTTTAGAAGGAGAGAACAAACCTAGGGTTACTAGAGATTGAGGGAAGGAAGGGAGGGGGTGTAGGGAGGGACAGGTCAGGTAAAGGGCATAAAGAGAAATCATGAGTTGTAAAAATGAATATGTTAATTTTAAAAAGAGAAAAAAATAAATTTCCTCATGTCCTGGATTGTTTTTCTCATTTCATTGTTTTGTTTATCTGAATTTTATGGTATCTCATTGAGTTTCCTTAAGACTGTTGCTCAGAATTTTTTTTCAGATATGTCAAGGGTTTGCTGCTGTTTAGAGTCTGGTATTTGAGAATTATTGTATTCCTTTGGTGGAGTCCTATTTTCTTATTTTTTCATATTTCTAGTATCCCTACATTGATGTCTGGTCCTCTGGTGAAGCACTTGCTTCTATTGCCTGGGATGGCTTTTGAGGAAAGAGCCTCTGTCTTGTAGATTTGTTTTATATTGCCTGTTGAGTGGCATGCATTAGTTTAGGTTCCTGCTAGACTCAATAATCTCAGTAGTTGCAGGTATTCTCAGTTTTTCTGGATAGGCTTACTAGTTTTAGGTAGACTCAGTGGGTCTGGGGGGTCCTGGCAGGTGTGACTGCAGCTGAGGATGGCTGGGTCCACAGCATGGGTTTCTGGTAGCCATGGACACACAGCACAGGGCTCCAGTGGCTGGTGCTAGGTCTGTGTGGTGGCTGGGGCTGGGTTCATGCAGCACAGCGCTCTGGTAGCCACATATGGGGCTCCAGAAGCTGTGGGCTGGGTGATGTGGGGCTCAAAGAGTGTGGCTGAGTGGTGTGGGACTGTGGTGTCTGTGGTCATCTGAGATGGGGCTTCAGCAGCTGGGAACACTTCTGCAGGTGGCATGGGCTATGCAGTGGGGTACACTGATAACCCCTTTGAGGAGCAGGACAAACTTCTATGGGGGGGAGACGGTCCATGGCCCTGGGACTAGAAATCAGTGCATGTGATCATGTGGTTGTGAGCGCAGGCTGAGGCATGAGCAAGAGGAGGGTTGCTTTTGGGAAGTTCTCACATCTGAATAGTTCTTTTTGCTATGGGGAGAATTCATTCTGCACCAGTGCTAGCTCTCCATTACTCTCTCTGGACCCTTTCTGGGGAGGATCATGCAGTGAGCACCTCTAGTCCACCTTTCTGGACTCTGTTTTTGAATGTGCAACAGTTATTATTTCCTTTTCTGGGCTCTCAAAGGAGGTGTAGTTCAGGCTCCAGGATCTGACATCCAGGTCCCAACCCCAATTTCCAGTTCACCCACCCAGCAGGTGCTAAGCCAGGCTGGATGGAATTTTTTCTTTCCTCTCTTTCTTCCCATATCCTGACTTTCTTATCTTGCTTGCTAAAGAGAAAGACAAGGCTGAGGAAGCTAGTCAGTATTTTGCAGATTAATAGTTATTCTTTGAAACTGCAGGGTTTTGTGAAGTGATCAAGTACAAATGTGTGGGAGCTGACCCTGAGCACCAGCAAGTCAGCCAGAGCTCTGCAGAGCTGTGAGAAAACTGCACAGAAGCTGATTCCACTCTAGAGCAAATCAACGTCCTGCAGGGCCCTGAGATAACACCAAAGATGAGAACGGAAACCAGATGAGTCCTTGGAGAGACTTTGCACTTGATTCCTAGACACGGAGCCCTTGTATCGAAAGTCCCCTTTTCTCCTACTTTTCACTTCCCATGCTCCATTCCCTCACCCACCTCTTTAAAAAACCCTCAGTAAATCTACATCTTTGAGGTGTGAGAGCCTACCATCTTCTTCAGATGAATACACTGCCCTTCTATAGCATCAACCATTTTACTTCTGAGTCATTTGTCTTCTTTCCTCCCTAAGGGGACGGGCACTTAGTCTTGGGTCCAGTAGCAATATCATATTGAATGGACAAAAATTGGAAGCTTTTCCTCTAAGATCCGGAACAAAACAAGGATCCCACTTTCCCCACGCTTATTCAACACAGTACTGGAAGTTCTAGACAGTGCAATAAGGCGAGAGAAAGTGATAAAGGGCACCCAAATCAAAAAAGAGGAAGTCAGACTATCCCAATTTGCAAATCACAAGAGACCAATTAAGTTGAAAACAAATGAAATTATTTAAATAATAGAAAATGTCTTTAAATATAACCCTGTATGGAATAACACAAATTCTCTAAAAAGATGCTATAAGGAATATTTAAGTGTGTAAAAGAAATATTCATATACTATTAGAAACTAGACCCCCAAAAAAGCTTACAAAAGAGAATATAAAGTAAAACATTTAAAAGATATGAAAAAATAAATGCATTAAAAACTAAAAAAAATTATGAAAGGAAATAATGAAATATTTTGAAAGCTCACCTTACAAGTGCTTGTATCACAGCATGTCCCAGTGCCACACTCTGCAAATCCGATCAGAGTACAATCTACAGGATTACAGCATTTTTTATGAGAGCATTCCTAAAAGTGCATACAATCAAGTTAAACATAGAAATTTTTAATCAAATATATAATTTCATACATTTTCAAAATATACTAAGTCGTGTCTCTAACTTAATTACAATCACAATATGACCATTGACTTCAGTATTTATTTGAAATACAATCAAGTTAAACATAGAAATTTTTAATCAAATATATAATTTCATACATTTTCAAAATATATTAAGTCGTGTCTCTAACTTAATTACAATCACAATATGACCATTGACTTCAGTATTTATTTGACACCACTCCAGTTAAACTTAATATATATTCCCTGTAGGAACAAAAAAAAGATGGTCATAAAATTACACATAATTTCAATTTCAAATTGATTTGTTAAAAATTTAATGCAATTCCTTTCTTTTTTTCTCCATAAAAATATGTGCTATAACTTTTATATTAATTAATTTATTTATTATAATCATAGGTACTTTCTACATCAAGTCTTCTCAAGATATTATTTTGGGAATATTAACAATTTATGGATATAACAAGATAGATATTTCTAAATTGTAACAATATTGTATTACTGTAAATGGTGTTTCAAAGAAAAGATGTCATTATTTTTAGCTTCAAGATTTTATATTAAACATTAATTTTAGAAGTTATTAAATAACTACATAGATACAAATAATAGAATACAAAAATATTAAGTGCTCTTTATGATATAACCTTATTACCTTCTACACGGTTATCTATTTAGTGCAAGAGTAATGTTTCACAAGACTAATAGTAATATAGAAAAATTAGTAAAATAGCCAAAAAGAAGTGTTATGTTTGTTTCAATTCTATAATTTTTATAATTAATGCTTTGAAAATTTTATGTAACTGCACATTCTAATTTAGTTAGTATTCCTGTGCCTATATTCCTGTTAAGCTGTTTCTCTGTTTATTTCCTTTATCCTAAAGCACTTTTATATTAACAATATTAACCCCAAACCAATAATATATTTTACTATGTTTTATCATTTCTTATGACACCTTGATTTTTTTGTTGGTAACTTTTGGTATTTTGATGCTGTGAAATTTTGAACTTTTATTATGTCTGAGAACTATGATCTTTTCTTTTTGATTTCGTTCTTTGAGTTTATGGATAATAATTTTCCCCTTTCTAACCCCGGAAAATTTGTAGGTTTTTAGTGTGTGTGTAATGTATTTGTGTTATAAGGAACACTTGGCTCAGGCTTGTATAATTGTTGGGCCATGTATATTATCATGGATGACAAGGAACCAAAGATTCTAATTAATACAAATCTTTGAAAGCAAATTAAAATAAATGAAGTTACCACAGATGCAAGGACTGAAATTAGAAGATGAGAAATTAAAGAACATGCACATTTAATATCTTAGTGAACCAACGTGGTCACTTTGGAGCTGTTCGGGAGATAATTTAGGTGACAATTATATTATTAAGACTACTGATGTGTACAGTATTGAAAAGTGATATTACTACTGATGATCATGCAATGAGGAAAATCTCTTTCTTTCATCCATGCCACACTTACCCCGTACTTAAACTCTTCAAATGCCTCAAATTCAGAATGAGTCGGTTATAACATGCCCCTTTTCTCCCAATGTTACATTTGATAAAACAGTGCAGCATTTAAAAAATGGTCTTCCCCTTTTATACCACATCTGTATCTATCGACAACATGAGAAACACAAAAACAAATCTTTGAATAACTTATTAAATTCTGTCACTAACCTTTGGTGGGCCACAGTCACATTGCTCATTAGATTCCACAATTCTATTGCCACAAAGTGGATTTTTTCCTTGATAAGTCACTTTTGAAACTGGTTGATTCTGAAGACACTCAAGTTCAGGCTGTGAAATTATCTGCTTAAATCCGTCTATGCTGCAGCTGCTAAAAAACTTTACTCCACGAGATTGTCTAAAATTAAATTACATTTCTAGGTAAATGGAATTAATGTATCAAGGTAACACTCTTCAATAAAGTGCTGTGAATTCTGGGCTACCTCACTTTGACAAGTGCCAAGGAGGGGAGAGTGCTTTTAATTTTAACACCAGTCATAAACAAAAGCAGTAAGTTCATTTCTATTGGAATTTGATTAATGGATGTCTAGAAAGTAGAGGAAGCTAGAGTGGCAAAATACTTAATGCTTGGCACACAATAAGCTTTATTTGAGCATATTCCCTTATCATCAACATCATCACTATTATAAGAAGCTCCAATGATCATTAAGAAAATGAAACATACTAGAAAATTTATGTGTAAAGTATCAAAGAATAAAAGATGATTGATTATGTTAAAAATAATGATTATCTGTTCTTTGGTAACAAAATTCATCAAATAATTTCAACACTGAGGTATATAAAGTGTACAAGTCCTACATTCTTTTTTTTAAAATTATACTTTTTGAATTTCTATACTTTTAAGTATACTGTTTCATGAGTTTTGTTTAATTTTATAACAATCTCAAACTTACAGAAATGTTGCAAATACAGTCCAAAAATACATGTAGTTAAGAGTAAGATGCCAACACCATGTTCCTCTAAAAGCAACTTACTTTACACACATATTGTTTTGTCAGTAGATTGACCTCGCCTGCTGGTACTTTGGGAGTGTTCCAGTTTGGGGAACTTGTGGTATGCTTTTGAGTTTTTGTTTGTTTTTAGTTTTATTCTTTACTTTGTCAGAGAATTTGGAGAGACTAAAATACCATGCTGATTCTTTAAAAACTTGGCTTCCAACCTCTCCCTTATACTTAAAAAACATTTCTTCCTAGGTAAGAATATGCTATCTTGGTTTTTACTCTAAAATTTTCTTCCTTCCAGGTCCCACCTCATGTGCCTGTAAATATAAGTACTCAAAACTTTATCTCAGGGCACCTCTTTTTATTCTATAATATTTTTCAAAATTATCTTTTTATGTTTCTAGTTCCCACCCATATGCTGATAGCTTGCATACTTTAGATCTCTTGCCTTCTGAGATAGGGACCTATTTAACTAACTGCACACTTAAAAACTTCAACTGATAATTCAAAATATCTTAGATTTAGCATATACAAAGCATCTTCAAGATTTCCTCCCATTTTTTTCCTTTCCTAAAATATTTGCCTTTATCAATATTTGTTACGAAGTTGTAACACCCAAAAACTTATAAATAATTCTTTACATCTGTCTTCTTACTTAATAAATTAATGTAGATTAGTATGAAAGTTATCATCTTTGAAATATCAGTTTGCTGTGATTTATTTTACACTTATTTTACAAGATAAATTTTTATTATCCAACTTTTTTAATTGATTAAAATGTGTGTTGTTACATTATCATAAAATCTAAACTCCCACATCAAGAATGCATGATCAGGCTCTTTCCTACATTTCCTACTTACCTCTTGACACTTCCCAGACTCATGGCTCTTTAGCCTCATTATATTTCACTTTCTTTTCCCTGTGCCTAAGATATTCTTCCTATAGTACCAACCATTTCTATTTTTCTATTTTTTTAAAATTGTTCACCCCACCACACCCAGAAATCTCCCTATTTCATGTCTGTTGAGCTTTTCAAACTTCTTACTATCCAATTATCGTTTCATTTCTGACACTGAAAAATTTTTAAACAACTCTGACAAGACTCCAGTAAGCCCCAGAAATTCATTATTAACATCCACCTTTCTATACAATAACACTGAATATAGACATACTAAGCACATTTTCTACAACATCTTATACTCATTCTCCTTAAGTAGCACTCATTCTCTTCAGTAAGCACATATGTATTTAGTAAAAATATTATTACTAAATATTAACATCCACCTTTCTATACAATAACACTGAATATAGACATACTAAGCACATTTTCTACAACATCTTATACTCATTCTCATTAAGTAGCACTCATTCTCTTCAGTAAGCACATATGTATTTAGTAAAAATATTATTACTAAAGTTACATTGCAAGAGATTATACATCAAGGAATACTACAAGCATTTCCCAAGAGAAGACACAGATTTGATAAAAACAACAGCTTACATTGCTTCAGGATTCATTATGCATGTAGTTCCCAGACAGTAACAGTTGTAGATGTCATCATAGGTTAATCCCAGATTAATTCCAAGCAACTGTACCATAACAACTGAAAATGCCTCTAAAGTTATTGTCTTTGGATACTAAATAGAAAAAAAAAAAGAAAAACAGAATTAGGCTGAAGTTATTTCTTACCCTTTCGCTCTTGTCATGCTTTTCTGTCTAGACTGCCTAAATGGAAATGCTTATTTAAGAAATGCCTATACCAAAACTAGCTATTTTCATAGAAATATGGGGGGCGGTAAATTTTGTTATTCTTTTTGATCAAATCGTTTTTCTTCATCTACTGATAGGATCATATGATTTTTCTTCTTTAGGCTATTAATATAATGAGTTACGTTAACAAACCTTCAGATGATGAACCAGCCTTATATACCTGGAGTAAATTACGTGTACAAGTATCAAGGAGAACATAGAAACTAAAAAAAAAATCTACAAAACTTCTGGACCTGAAAGCTACAATAAATGAACTAACAAATGTACTAAAGGGATGAAAGAAATTCAACCAAGAATATTATATTTTGCAAAACTAAACTGTCATTCAAAAATGGTGAAGAAATTAAGATTTTTCAACATAAACAAAACCTTTGCAATTTTATTACCAGTAGAGTATTTATCTACAATAAATGCTGAAGGAGTCCTTCAAATTGAAAAGAAAGGGCACTAGATAGCAACATAAAACCATATGAAAATGATAGAGTTCTCTAGGAAAGGTAAATATAGGGATAAATGGTCATAATTTTGGTGCATACACTAACTTTTAAATCTTGTATAGAATTTAAAGGACAAAAACTAAGAAAAAAACAAAATTAGTATCCAATATAAAAAGATGAAATTTGTAACATTAATAAAGTTAAATTGAATTTAGAACTATAAGGAGTAGACTCTTTGCATGTAACTAAAGTTAAGTTGTTACCAGTTTAAAATAAACTGTTATAACTTTAAGTGTTTTATGTAATTGCAATGGTAATCACAAAAAATTCTGGAATATACACACAAGGAAAGAGGAAGGGAATCGAAGCATGTCTCTCTCTCTCTCTCTCTCTCTCACATACACATACACACACACAGACACAGAGAGGACTGCAAGAGAGGAAATGAGGTTTAAAAAAAAAAACCTGCAAGATATATAGAAAACAATGAACAAAATAGCAATAGTAAATTCTTCCTTTTCACAAATTACTTCAAATATAAATGGATCAAACTCCTCAACCAAAGGCAGAGATTGGCTGAATGGATTAAAAAACAGGATCCAAATTTATGCTGTCTACAAGAGAAACATTTTAGATCTAAGGACACAGATTGGCTAAAAAGAAAAAAATGGAAAAAGATACTTCATGCAAATAGTAACCAAAAGGGAACAAGGGTGACTATAGTGATATCTGACAAAATATTCTTTAAGTGAAAAACTATTACAGGAGACAAAAAAGACACTATATAAATATAGAAGGGTCAATTCCCCAAGAAGATGCAACAATTATAAATATTTATGCACCAAATGTTAGAACTCCCAAACATATGAATAAAACCCCAAAGAACTGAAGGGAGAGCTGGACAGAAACACAATAGTAGTAAGAGATGTCAATACTCCACTTTCAATAATGAACAACAAACAGAAGACAAACAAGTAAATATAAGACTTGAACAGCAGGATAGACCAACTGGACCTAAAAGACATATAGAGGACATTCTACACAACAACAGCAGTATACACAGTCTTCTCAAGTGCATATGGAACATTCTTCAGCATAGACCATTAGACCACAAAACAAATCTTAACAGTTTAAAAAATCTTGAAATTATGCAATGCATCATTTTCCAATCCCGATGAAATGAAACTAGAAATCAATTACAGAAAATTGGCATATCCACAAATATGTGGAAATTTAAAAATATGCTTTTGAAGGGTCAATGAATCTAAGAAGTTACAATGTAAATTAGAAAATACCTTAAGCCAAATGAGAATGAAAACACAATATATTAAAACTTGTAGGATCCAAAAAAACCCAGAAAAGTATAAATGCATACATTAAAAAGAAGGAATATCTCAAACTAATGTTATACCACAAGAAACTAGAAAAAAGAAGAAACTAAAGCAAGCAGGAGGAAAAAAATAATAAGTATTATGGCAAGGATGAACTAAATAGAGAGTAGAAAAAATATTAAATAAACAAAGATGGTTCTTTCAAAAGTCCCCTAATGAATATTGATGCAAACATCCCCAACATAATACTAGCAAACCAAATCAACGGCACCTTGACTAGGATTTATTCCTAGAATACAAGGATGGCTCAACATATACAAATCAATAAATGTGATAGAACATTTTAACAGAATGAAGGACAAAAGCCACATGATTATCTCACCTGAGGAAGAAAACAAATTTCACATGATCCAACATGCTTTTATGATAAAATACTCAACAAAATAGTAACAGAAACACACTACCCCAATATAATAAAGGAAATATATGAAAAGCCTATAGCTAACATTATACTCAAGAGTGAAAGCCTGAATTCTTATCTAAGAACAAGAACAAGATAGGATGCTTGCTTTTACATTTCTATCCAAAATTGTATTGAAAAACCTGGCCAGAGCAATTAAGCAAGAAAATAAGCAAAAGCCCTCAAATTGGAAATGAAGAAGTAAAATTACCTCTATTCCAGATGATGTGATCCCATATGTAGAAAACCTAAAGATTCCAGATGAAATAAATTGTTGGAACTAATAAAAAAATCAACAACATTTCAGGATACAAAACCAACACTCAAAAATAGAATGGGTTTGCATACATTTACAATGAGTAATCTGAAAAAACTTTGAAAACTATTCCAATTACAAAACTATCAAAAAATAAAATATTTAGAAATAAACCTAGGCAAAGAGGTGAATTACTTATACATTAAACTGTGCAAAATATTACTAGAAGATATTATAGAGGATACAAATAAATGTAAAGACATCCCCCATGTACTGACAGAAAAACTTAATAGTGCTAAGATTTCATTACTCCTCAAAGCAATCTGAGATTCAGTAAACCCTCCACCATCATCCTGAGAGCATTTTTGCAGGAATAGAAAAAAATAATCCCCAAATTTATATGGAATCTCAAAGGACCCCAAATAACCATAACAATTTTGAAAAAGAAGAAGAAACTTAAGGACTCACATATTCTGATTTCAAATTATATTACAAAACTATGGTAATCACAACAGCATGGTAGTTGCCTAGAGACAGACATAAAGATGAGTAGAATAAAACAGAGAGAGTGAAACTCAACAAAAATAAATAAATAAATAAAAATTGGGCAATTGACTTGCATAGACATTACTCCAAAAATACATACAAAAGACCAACAAGCATATGAAAATATACGCAACACATTAGTCACCATAGATGTGCAATTCAAACCACAATAGGCTGTTACCTCATATTCATTACGATGGCTGATATTAAACAAACACACAAATGGATAGAAAATAACAGTGTTGGGAGCGATGTGAAAAATAGGATGTGAAACATTGGTAAGGTCATAAAATAGTGCAACTGCTATGGAAATCATTCCACAAAAAAATAAAAACTGAACTACCATCTGGTCCAGCAATTCCACTTCTGGGTATACATCAAAAAGAGATAAAATCAGGATCTCAAGAGATACATGTGCTCCCATGTTCATTGCAGCATTATGCACAATAGCCAAGATATGGAAATACCCTAAATGTCCATCCACAGATGAATGGATAAAGAAAATGTGGTATATACCTACGATTAAATATTAATTAGTCATAAAAAGGAAGGAAAGTGTTTCATGATACAACAGACATTAACCTTGATGACATTATGTGAAGTGAAATAAGCCAGTAACAGAAAAACCGAATGAATCCACTTATATGAGGAATCTAAGTTGTCAATTTAAGGGAAATGGAAACAGAAAGTAGAATGGTGGTGATAGACACCAAAGATAAGTACTTTAATGAGTACAGATTTCCAGTTTTGCAAGATGAAAAGTTCAGGAGATCTGTTTCACATCAACGTAAATGTAGTTACACTACTCAACTGTACACTTGAAAATGGTGGAGATGGTAAATTTTATGTTATATGTTTTTTTCCCCACATAACAAATTCCTTTAAAATTATAACAT
>NW_007729619.1:0-4559 GCF_000696425.1 Galeopterus variegatus | reverse complement strand
ACAGACATTAACCTTGATGACATTATGTGAAGTGAAATAAGCCAGTAACAGAAAAACCGAACGAATCCACTTATATGAGGAATCTAAGTTGTCAATTTAAGGGAAATGGAAACAGAAAGTAGAATGGTGGTGATAGACACCAAAGATAAGTACTTTAATGAGTACAGATTTCCAGTTTTGCAAGATGAAAAGTTCAGGAGATCTGTTTCACATCAATGTAAATGTAGTTACACTACTCAACTGTACACTTGAAAATGGTGGAGATGGTAAATTTTATGTTATATGTTTTTTTCCCCACATAACAAATTCCTTTAAAATTATAACATTTGAGTTTCAAATATTTTGTAAAAAGCATTATACAAAGATTTGTCAAAACAGTATGAAAGATACATTATATGAACTTTTCTTCACTGAAGTGGACATTAACTGTCTAAACCTTGATATTATTACAGAAGAGATGGAAACAAATTCATACCAGAGCAATTCCTGCAGCAAACTGTGGATCGCATGCCATTCCATGATATGTTACTCCCACATAATTAGGATGGTCCCTATAACTAAATAACAAAATTTTTTATTGTGAATAAATACATTTTAAAATATTAATAATTTAATGATATTTAAAAATTGGATTCCTCAATAAAGTTATGCTCTCTTTAAAACATGGAAATTACATATCATGTTTTATGCTTTCAATCATTTACTATTTGGTAATTTTCCATGGTTCATATCAAGTTAATTTCTAAAGGCTATTTAATATTAAATGACACACAGTCCAAAACATAGCAGTGCCTAATCTTTCCAAAAAATTAGTCATCACTACTGTCATCACTGGATCAACAACATTCAAGATATAAAAGTCAGGATTGTTTACTGCTGTGATTTATACATATATACAACCCTAAAAGTGTGTAAAAAATGTTGGATTGGAGGAGAGGAAAGGAAAGAGATAAAATATGCAGCAGACTCATTAACAAGAGGCACGGCATATAGAAAGTGCTCTCACACATTCTAGTCCTTCATTAATGTTGCTCTGAATCCTGGAAGCTCCTTAGATTCCACAGGAGACACTAATCGATTTACAAATATATTCCATATTGATTAAGATCTGTAGAATTGTGTTTTTCAATTTTTGAATATGAAATAATCAAATAAGTAAAACAAAAATCTTAATAAAGACTCTTGAAAGATACAGGATAAGTAGATAAAAAAGCTGCATCTTAGGTCAGTATAGTAGGTAAGGACAGAAATGGTAAAGTGGTCCATTTCAGTTATTCACTGTTTTACAGTTTTGTGCTGTAGCCAGCATTACATGCAGTTATTGCATTTGTGGACTGATTTACGTCTCATCTGACGTTAACATGGTGTTTTCAGTTCTTCACCTCTGAGAAGATCTTTACAACCATCCAGTCTCCACGTTTATCTCAAGACTTTCCATTTTCTAGCTCATGATACGTCTGTAAGTGAACAGTCCACTCAGGATAACGGCCTACTGTGACTTAGTTAGTGTCTTACATGGTATCAGATTTTTATATTTTGCATCTCACCAACACAATATGCTTATCATCTGTTAAAAGATTATCATCTTACATAATTTCTATATAATTCTGAAAGCTAACATATCAAATAATTTGATAAACCCTCTACCACTGTCAATCGAGTGCTTACACTAGTAAGTACGCCATGTCATGGGACCTTTGAAACAAAAATTTTCGTTTCCATAACAAAAATCTTTGTAGTACTTCATCAGCATCCCCATTCGTTGAAATCTTATTTTGATCTGACCAGAGCTCCAAGGAAGATAGCATAACAGTCACATTGAGCTGGGAAAACATCTGAAAACAGAAGATACGCATTATACAGTTTCAGATAATCATAAATACAATACTACATCTTTACACATGATGCTAATGTGATCAATTTACTTTGTTTTTTTGGAGATGAATTCATTGCCGTATGAAACTAGTTGGTAGGACTATACTTTCTAAATAATGTACATATTATTGATACAAATGATGTTTATGCATTAATTTGAATTTTTCTTATTAAAATATGAAATACGAATTACTTACAGTGTTGATAAGCCCAAAGATATGGACAACTTTCTCAGTTGCAACTGCCACCTCAGAACCCATGTAGTCATACTGCAAGACAAATGTTATTCTTAGTCACTAGTAAAAGTGACTAGACTACAACATAGTAAATGGATATAAAAACAAAAGATAAAGCAAACAGTGCTCGATTGAAGGTGCAAAAGTAGAATTGAGACTTACCAAATGCTTACTAGGGACTTTGTAAATTAGTCGACAACATTAAAATGAGATAGTTGTGCTTATCTACCTCTTTACACATATAAAAATTAAGGGTCAAAGTATTAAAGTTTCAAGAGCACATAACCAATAAAGATGAGAACCAGTACACAAATCTCTAACTAATTAAACTACTAAAACTACTTTTTCCTACTGTACCAGTTGAATGCCGCCTCATTTGTCTTCATCCCAATAAGACAAGCTGACTATACATCCTGGATAAACAAGGCACTTTCTAAAGACAGAGCCCTGACTACCATGGTAGTGAACAATTTCAAGAATATATCCTCATTCAAGGGAATGAAAATTATATTTTATATGAAATATTATTTCCAATTATGTGTGCATGCACACATCTGAGTGTTTGCTATCTGTTTTGCACCTTGCTTCTTCTCTGTATGTGAACTGTCCCAATAAACCATGATGCACAGTTACACACTCAGCGTGTGCGGTATGAGTGAAGGTAATCCTTTGCAAGGCTAAACATATGACTATCAAACAAAAACAAAAATATATGATTATGGAAATGAATCCAAATATATCAATAAGCACTAAATATTAAAAGACTAAACACTAAATGTCAAAGATTTAAAAAAAACCCACTATAGGGCCGGCCCGGTGGCGCACTGGAGAGTGCGTCGCTTGGGAGCGTGGCGGCACTCCCGCCGAGGGTGCGGATCCCATGTGGTGACCGGTTCCTGCTCACTGGCTGAGCGCAGCACGGGCGCAACACTGAGGGTTGCAATCCCGTTACCGGCCAGTAAAAAAGACAAAAAGGAAAAAAAAAACCCACTATATGCAAATTAAAATTAAAAACTCTAAAATATAAGGATATATAAATATTCAGTAAAAAGATGAGAAGATATTATCCAGATAATACCATGAAAATACTAGACAAGAGCATATGTTATGTTCTGTGAGAGTTATATTAATCAATATAATAGTTATATTGATAAGAATAAAGCTTAAAGCAAAAAGTAGTCATGATTATCACAACATATTGATAAAATGTTCAATTCATCAGAAATAGGAAAACATTCTAAACTTGCAAATAACTAATAACATGGCTACAAAATATATAAAACAGGATTCAACAGAATTATACATAAAAATTGACTATCATAGTGAGATGTTTTTACATAGTTCTCTCAATGAAAGGCAAATTAACAGTAAAGAGACACAGTAGTGATACACAATATTTGAAAAACCCAAGCAAATGTTGAATATAATATACATGTCCATATAGATGACAGTATGCAATAATGAGAGAATATGTGTTTTTCAAACATAAATGAAAGTTTTATATAAGGCCATAAAACAGTTCTCTGAATATAAAACATAGTGTCCGTTAGATCACGTTATCTGACCACAACACAATAAAGTTATAGTGGACTTGATAAATGTACAAGGCTATTTTTACTAAGATAAATAACTCTGTCTTGGTTATATGAGATAATGCTCTTATTTTTTAGGAGTAAAACTCCATGATGTGATTTACAACTTACTTTCAAATTCAAATGAAGAGAGCACGGGTGAGAATGGACTACAAGATTAACAATAAATGTGGGTAAAGACAATAAAGGTGTCCTCTGTGTTATTCCTATTCTTGCAACTTTTCTGAAAGTTCGAAGTTATTTCCAAATAAAATGCTTAAGAAGTTAAGATGAAAAAAGATAAATTCAGATGAACAAAAGCCAGAGAGAATTCAACAGGCTGAAGAGAAATATCAAAAACGTGGACTTATTAGAAGGAATGAAAAGCTTTACAAATGGTAAATATGTAGTAAAAATAAATTTTTCCCTTTCCTCAATTTCTTTAAAAAAGTGCATATTTAATTAAAAATAGTTAATTTTGGTGTTTATAACACATGGAGAAGTAAGATATAACAAAATCACAATGACTGATTGGGGCAAAATGGAATTTGCTGTTGTAAGGCTCATATGCAAGGTTGTAACCGATAATTCTAAATAATGACCATTTAAGAAAACTAATTGGAACAACTAAAGAAATCTCTGGACAGAGGGATTGGAAAGAGTGGAACAGGAAAGAGTGAAAACACACACACACACGTAAATGATACTGGCAGTAAAAGCAAATGCTAAAAATAACCCACTAGATTCAAGGCAAGGCAATAGTTGCTTCAGATGCTGACTCATTTCTGCCATCTCTTCGCGGAGGAAAAGATGGCAACAGGTCTGGAGCGGCCGTGACAGGAGACAGCGTGATCCTGTGAGCCGTGCGCTGTGATAC
>NW_007729618.1:157132-230083 GCF_000696425.1 Galeopterus variegatus | reverse complement strand
TTTACTTTTTTTTTTTTTTTTTTTGTCCCCTTTTGCCTTTTTTCTTTTTTTTTTTTTTTTTTTGTCCCCTTTTGCCTTTTTACTTTTTATTTTTTATTTTTTTTGTCCTTTTTGAGACTGGCCGCATTGCGCTCAGCCAGTGAGCTCTGTGAGCGCACCTGTCATCCCTATATAGGATCCGAACCCGCGGCAGGAGCGCTGCTGCGCTCCCAGCACCACACTCTCCCAAGTGCGCCACGGGCTCGGCCCTTAAATATACTTTTTAATGTGTTTATGTTATATTTCTGTTGGATAGCACTGATTTAGACCTCTGCAACAATGAGATAGAACGTTTTGTGGAGTAGTGAGTTCCCTGTCCTGAGAGTGTTTCAAGCTCAAGTTGGATAACTGGGAAGTAGGGATGACACAGGATGACTTCAGAGTTGGGGACTTGTGGGTTTCTTCAGCTTCTGGGTCTCGTAGCTGTGCGGGGGCTTCTGGGGCCACAGCTAAGCACGTGGCTGGACCAGCTGACTGTCTGCCTGGAGGTAGCCTAGAAAGCAGCTCTCGCCCCACATGGCAGGACTCAGATCTTCCAAACAGGAGTTCAGCATGACTTTCTGTTGGCTCAGGGGGCATCAGCTGGCAGGGAGAGGACTGGACCCTTCTGGCCTTCTGTGTCGTCGTGGCCTACACCAGCTCATGAGGTCCCCATTCTCTCCTGCTCCCAGACAGCTTCCAGAAGGAAGCCCCCTCATCATTCTCTGCTCAGCCCCAGATTCTGGGCAAAGCTCTCACATGAGGGAAGCTCTTGGCTGCCTTGGAGTGGGGGGCCCCTGAGCAAGTATCTTAGAAGATGAGAACCCAGGAGCACTGTCCACAACCCCTCTACCCCCTCACAGTGGCCAGACATCTTCCTCCTAGAAGCTTGTGTCTCACTGAGGGAGGATCAACTCAGCACCCTGAGAGTGGGCTGGCCAGGCCCTGCTGGAGGCCCAGCAACCAAGAACTGGCATGCATTTTGGTTAATAATTGAAACCCACTACTAGCAGGATCGTGGGGCAGAGGCTCGGAACCTGGAGACTCTAGTCTGGACCCGGGTCTCCCTGTTTACAATGAGACCTTGGGCAAGTGCCCTCTCCTCTCTGGGCCTCAGTTTCCTCATTCATCAAACAAGGGAGGGGGACACCAAGGGGCCTTCCCTGTTCTGAAATTCATCAGCATCAGCTCCTCATAGCTACTGTCTGTGGCTTCCTATTGGTTCTCGTGGGCAAATCTTACCTGTACCAACTGGGTGAAGGTGACGATAGCACTAACAGTGTTATCTGCTAGCACTTGTCCATCGCTGCCCTGTTTTAGATGGTATTTGACTTACTCAATCCTCGCAACCACTTTAGGAGGTAGGAACCATTATTATCTTTGTTTTACAAGGGCAGAAAGGGACAACTATAAGCTTTTTGTATTTGTGTGCTAGGGTTGTCTTAAGAAAGTACCACAGACAAGGTGGCTTAAACAACAGAAATTTGTTTTCTCACAGTTCTGGAGGCCAGAAGTCCAAGATCAAGGTGTCACAGGGTTGGTTCTTTCTGAAGCCTCTCTCCTTGGCTTGTAGATGTCCGTCTCCTCCCCGTGTCTTCACGTGGTCTTCCCTCTGCACGTGTCTGTGTCCTAGTCTCCTCTTCTCATAAAGACACTGGTCATATCGGACGAGGGCCACCCATAGGACCTCATGTTAACTTAATTACCTATTTGAAGGTCCTATCTCCAAACAATCACATTCTGAGGTCTGGTGGTTAAGACTTCAACATGTGAGTTTCAGCCCATAACACCTCCCCAACATAGGAAGAGCCTCCCTCTTCCCTTCACAGGGCTGGGCGGGTCTACAGCAGAGGTCCTTAGATGAGCTTTGGTGAAAATAAAGGTTGCGAGGATGGGGAAAGGGAGGACTGAGGGCTCCCCCAGTCCACCTAACAGTATGCACAAGGGGCTCAGCCCCCTTTGCCCTTTGGTGGTGCCGACTGTCTCGATGGGGGAAATGGCCAAGCGAACAGAAGTCACCTCCTCATCCTAGAATGGTGCTGACCCCACTGGGGAGGGCCCAGAGGCTTCCTAAGGAGGTGCCGTCAGGAGGACGAGAGCCTAGCAAAGCGAAAGAGGTCGGGAAGAGCCTTTTGAACAGAAGAAACACCCAGTAGGCACGAGAGAGTGTGTCTTGCAAAGAGGGCCCTGGCAGCATCAAGTTCAAAGCTGGGGAGAGGGGGGGATAGCAGCAGAGGCAAGTGGGAAGGTCTTGAATGCTGAGAAACGTGAACCCCAGAGCCCGGGGAGCTAGTGAATGGCCTCGGGCAGGGGAGGGGAGCCCTGGGGCTTCTGAGAAAGAGCTCTCTGATGCAGTCTGGGGGCTCACCAGAAGCCAGGGCTGTCACCCAGCCTGCCCTGCATTCCCTGCCACGCCTGTCACTCACTCGCAGCCTCTGGGAAGCCAGGCTCCTCTCCTCTTTTGTTCAGCTGGGACTCTGAGCCATTCATTAGTCTTGAACAATCACTGTGTAAACACGGTTTTGGGGCACAGTGTCCGGGAAGGCTAGTTCCCAACCACACGGAGAGCAGGACGTAATCTCCGTCTTTACAAGAACTGCGCGTGCCTTGCTGGGCTCCCCATATACGCACAGGGGTGGATCAGGTGGAAGGGTCTCCTCTGCTGAGTTTCCAGGGTGAGACGGGGAACCCACCCTGCAGGAGACTCAGAGTGGGCTAAATTGAGAGCATCCTGTGACACAGAACGTCCCTCCTTCAAGCTGCTTGACTAATCATCATCATCAGAGATGATATTTACCAAGCACTGTCTCTGTGTGCACCTTACAAAATTCATTCATTTAATCTTCACAGCAACCCTATGAAGTAGGAACTATTATTCTCTCTATTTCACAGATGAGGAAACTGAGGCACAAAGCAGCTAAGTCACTTATCCTTATTGAGTGGTCACTGGTTGAACCACTCAAATAAAGGGGAAGGGGAGACTGGTTAGTTTAGAAGAGGAAATCTACCTATATCTTCGTTACAGTGTCGTTTTTTGACCAATTGCTTCATAGAAGTTAGAGGGCACAAACTGGTATCTCTAGTTTTTCCACACAAAACTTAAAAAATTAAAAATTAGATGCTAATGTTTAAGTTGAGAGATTTGATTTAAAAGCAATCTGGCTTCTTGGCTTTGTCATGGAAAATCAGAAGTGCTGGAGCCTTGGGCCCACGTTCCCACATGGTAGTAGCGGTCCAGGGGACAGCAGCTGCCCTGTCCAGTGCACAGCTAGGTATGTCCACCCCCGATGGCAACACACTGCCTGGGTCCCACACCCATGCTGTCTGCCTGCCCTAGGGGACATTGAGTTTCCCCCCCCCCCGGATAAACATAGTCATAGAAAGTAGGGTTGGAAAGCCCCTTAGAAATTGACTTTGACATCTTTATTTTATATACATGGAAACTGAATCCCCAAAAGGCAACCGTCCATGGTCACTCATCAAATGACATGCAGAAAATCCATGTATTTTCATATGTGAAATGTCGGTGTGTTTGAAGATCACTCAGGGAACTAGTTAAAACACAGTTTTCTAGGCCCTATCTCCAGAGGTTCTGATTCAGTAGGCCTTCCCTGAGGCCCAGAAATCTGTGTTTTAGCAAGCATTCTCTCCTCCCTCCCAATCCCCGCCCTTCCAAGGGGATTCTCTCACTGATGATCCTTGGGTCACATTCTGAGAAACATTACTTTAGTCCCTGGATACTCAGAATAACTGTATGGGCTGGGAATCCAAAGACTCAGGTTTTCTCCTTGATTCCGAGTGACTGGCCAAATCTGTCCTCAACTTACTCAATCTAAACATCTTCCAACACCAAGACTATACATGGGGCTTAGAGTATTTAGCCAGGGCTCATACATCTGGATTTCTGCGCCTGAAAGCTCTAAAGATTCCTCAGCCCCTCCCTATAGATGAAGGTGCCAGGTCTGTGTGGAACCTGTTTCTCCGCTTGTTGCACAGGCTTGGATGAAACAGACTTCGGAGTGGGATGGGTTTTAGAGGAGGGAACTTGGCATTCAGCTCTACTCAGAGCCCAGCAGGGCACAGCCCACCCCAACCCTCCACCACTCCCTCACTGCACAAAGAGCTGGTCTGTGATCACGTACAGAGGCTTGCAAATAAGCAGTCCAACTTACCAGCCTGCCTGGCCAGTGGCTGGGTGACTGCACAGACAAGCATGGAAAGGGAGATGTCCTGCACACTACATTCACAACAAGTGGGGCAGGACTCAGGCTGTGCTCCCTGAAGGCCTGAATCAGTCCTTAGCATCACGGTGTCCACACGTGATCACCATTTGACACCAGATGAAAAGCCTCTGGAGAGGAGGAGCTGCTTGCCTGGGGACAAGATTTGGCCACTAACTGGGGAAGAGAACTGAAGATATCATGGGGCCACCTCTCCTTAACCTTTCTCTTGTTCTGGCTGCTGTTTATGTTCAGCTGTAAATCCTGCCACAAAGAAATGACATTTGTTTGCCTCTTTAGTGTTCACGTGCTCAAGTCACAAAACACCCTGAGGGAGATGCTACAATTAGCCCCATCTCATGGATGGGGAAACAGAGTCTCATAAGGGGTCCTTCAGAGGGTGGCCCCTGGACTTTTTTTCCTTTTTTGGTTGTTGGCCAGTATAGGGATCCAAATCTTTGAACTTGGTGTCGTAACAGTGCTCTCTAACCAACTGGGCTAACCTAACCGGCCAGCTGGGGATTTTTAATTAAGAGAGTCTTTTATGTCTCGGTGAGTTTAATTTTAGAAGACTCATGGCCCTCTCCTGACCTCCAGCACTGGTCAGACCACTCCTTATATCCCAGCAGGTTTTGGGAGCTTTGCCCCTTAGGCAGAAGGACTCGGCTCTCTAACATGGTAGCTGCACTGCCCAATCTGGGAGCCACCAGAAATGTGGCTAGTTTGAATTGAGATGTGTCCTACATGTAAAACACACACTGGGTTTTAAAGACTCAGTACCAGAAAAAAAGAATGTACAATATCTCGTTGATATCTTCTATACTGATTACATGCTAAAATGATCATATTTGGGATATACTGAGTTAAAGAAAACATATTACTAAAATTAATTTCAACTTTTTCTCTATATCTTTTTAATGTGGCCACTAGAAAATATAAAATGACATGCATGACTTGCATTTTATTTGTACTGGACAGAGTCTCAGTTGCTTCCTTCCCAGAAGGCCCTTGAGCCCCTTATGCAAAATTTCGCAACTGTGATCCTAGCCACCTTAAATTACAGACATCACGGTGACTCATCTCCATTTACCTACAGAGCCCCAGACAGAAATCTATCCCTAGAAGTCTCTCCTTTCCCCCAGTACGTCTCTGTTGCTCATCACCATGTTAATAAAAAGGGAACTATGTTAGTCTCCTAGGGCTGCTGTAACAAGTTCCCACAATCTAGGTGGCTTCAAACAACAAAAATTCATTCTCTCACAGTTCCCGAGGCCGGAAGTCCAAAATCAAGGCGTCTGCAGGGTTTGCTCCTTCTCCAGGCTCTGAGGAAGAATCTGTTTCTAGTTTCTGGAGGTTGCCAATAATCCTTGGCTTGTGGCTGCATCACTCCAGTCTCTGCCTCCATCCTCATGTGGCCTTCTCCCCTGTGTATCTGTGTCCACATCTCCCTTTTCTTATAAGGACACCAGTTATTGGATTAGGCCCACCCTAATTCAGTATGACCTCATCTTAATTACTAATTATATCTGCAAAGACCCTATTTCCAAATAAGGTCACATTCTGAGATTCCAGGTATACACAAGTTTTGGGGGGAAGACTATTCAACCTAGCAGAGACCCTTGTAGGTCCCTAATACAGGGACCCACTTGACCTGCTTCTTTGGGGCAAAGGAGATCTTCAAAATGACCTGTTATGGTGACTAATAGGCACAGGAGAGAGGCAGTGTCATGGGCATGGCTATTGGACATGGGTTTGTACCAGTTCTCCCAGTGACAAAATGCCTGGGAGGCTGGCCCTGTCCCAGAGTGGCTGTATGTGAGCACCTCCTTAGGGACAGAAAGTCAAGATACTAAAGGAAGACGTTACTTCTGAGGATGCAAAGCAGTGGATTCTAAGACCTGCCCCACCAAGCCCCCAATGGCTGAGCTTGCTGCCCCAGAGAAGTATGTATAGGAGCCACATGCAAGGGTAGGCTGAGTCACCAGCTAGCGGGGACCCAGGGATCCCAGGTCTACTTCAGTTAGCCATTTCTGGAGATAGGGATGTGCCCTGATATGGAATGAATTGTGTCACCCAAATTTTATGTATTAGAAGCTTGATCCCTAATGTGACTGTTAAGAAGGTGGGAAATCCTATTACAGTAATTGAAAGGTGGGGCCTTGAAGAGGTGATTAGATTCTGAGGACCCTGCCATAGTGAATGGACTAGTAATGGTGGTCATGGGCATGGTTCTGAGGGCTGTAAAAGGAGAGCACATGAGACTTTGTCTGCTTCCTCCTTCTTGCAATGTGATACCCTGTGTCACTGAAGCCACCACCAAGGATGTGTTCCCTGAACTTTGGACTTCCCAGCCTCTAAAACTGTAAGCAATAAATTTCATTTTCTTACAAATTACCCAGTTCCAGCTATTTTGTTATAAGCAAGAGAAACAGACTACTACATGCCCTTAGGTCAGGAGCCTTGATGTTTCCTAGTTTCTACCAGACTTCCTGCAGGGACAGGGGCTGCTTCCAGCTGCAGGAGCCCTGGCCACAGCAGCACCTCCTGCAGCAAACAGGTCTTATTTTAGGTGCTGGACTCAGAGAATGGCATATGGGTCAGACATCCTGGTTTTATCTCTGGGAGGTGAATATAACTGACTGACCCTGGGAACTAGTGTTCCTCTGGCATTCACAGGCTTCTTAAGGGAGAGAGAAGGCTTGAAGGGGAAAAGCAACCTGCCTGCAAGGGAGGCTGTGTTCTGGGACACAGGCATAGGACACTGTCCACAAAGCATGAAGCTGGACACCCCAGACATACAGAAGATACTCAGAGAGCTAGGCTGGCTTCCTCTTGATTTCCCACCAAAGCTGTTGGGCATATTTGATCTTCACAACAACCCTACGAGGTACATATTATTGTCCCCATGAATTTGTTAAGGGTCTTGGTTGCAAATAACAGAATCTGCTCTGGGTAATTTATGTAGAAAAGGGCTTTTCTTAAAAAATATTAGGTAGCTGTCTAAATTCAGGGTTGGGAGACAGAAGACTGGGTTTGTATGGTGGATAGCTAGAGATAACACCTGCCATGCTATGGGAAATATTCCAGCAAAGATGCAACAGCTCCTGCAGACACACGAGTTCAGTCACTACTGTCCCCAAGGATCCAGTCACCTCTGTCACCATGTTCACCAGAAGACAGAATGGTGCTAGAGTTGATCTCTCACTCTGCATGGAAGTCTTACATGGCTGCATCTGATTTACAGTCAAATAGGGGCAGGGACATTGAGCTCTAACTTCTACATGGAGTAAGCCTCACACCATGCGCAAATGAGAAAATTCCCAAATATAGACAGGTAATTCCAAGATGATGGGCAACCACAAACAGGAGAGAGGCCCCTGACACTCCACTTGACAGATGAGAAAACAGAGGCACAGAGAGGTTGACTAACTTGCCCAAAGCAGTACAGCTAGAAATGGTGGAGGTAAGATTCAGATCCAAGTCATCTAGATACAGAACTGAGATCTCATTTGGGACAGGGAGGGTTTGGACAGGGGTAGATGGGAGGTGGGAGAGGTCATGCCAGGTGGTGAGAACAGCGTGATCAAAGGTACAGGAGGGGGCAGCTCCTGCCAAAAAAACAGGCAAGGAGGGGAGGGGCTGGAAGGCCCACATGGAGAGGTACTTCAGCACCTGACACCCGTTCTGGTTATACAACTCCAGGACCCAGGGCGGCAACGTGTCAGGATTGGGGTCTCCAACACAGTGGACCCTGAAGGGGGCTGGGGACTCCCTGTGTGGCCTGCTCCCATCTCTCAGCCTTATGTCCCCCACCAGCCCCCAGCAGGCCTCTGGGAACCAGCTATTCTCCGAGTCAGGTTGGCATTGATGGTAAACAGAGACATTCCAGACCTGGAGGCAGGGGAACAACAGGGCCGTGGGCTGGGGGCTACTGAGACGATGCTGGGGAAGCCTGGGGAGCAGACTGCGGTAGCGACTGCACGTGCCCTGTGCAAACACTCTGAGTGCCTACTGTGTGCAAGCCGTGGAGGCAAGGCTTTCATTTTGAGCCACCCCTGGAAACTGCAGCAGCCAGCCCAGGGGGGCCGGGTCAGCCCGCTGAGCGGAGAGTTTCGATCTCGCTCTGCTCTCCGCCTCCTTGAGAGCTGGGGAGGGGCAGGGCCGGGCAATCTGAGCTGCCATCTCCTTGAAGCTGGGCTGGGTGGTATCGCCACCCCACCCCTGTCAGCAGGGCTAACGTCTGGCTGACGCCTGGCCGACCGAAGCCAGTTGTCCCCAGTCAGGGTGCAGAGTGGGAGGCCCTCCCGACACTGCTTTCACATCACCAGGGCACATTCCTCTTGGACTGGAATCTGCACCAGAAGGTACAAGGCAAACATCTTGAGAGAAGTCTGATGACTCTAGGCCAAAGTGGCATGGTGGTGACAAGTGGGGCGAAGCTGCTCCCTCCCCCAAAGAAGTTTCCCCTGAATTGTGGGAGGGCCCAGGACACACGTAGTGGGCTGGGAGAGGCCCCCACCCCTGCCAGCTTATCTCCAGTGGTTTGGGGTCAAGAGATTCCTTCTCCTGGTTCCCAGCCCAGGCTCCCTACTGTCAGGCGACACAGCCTGAGCATATTGGCACCGAGTCCTGCTGGCCCCTGTCCCTCTGATGCCTAATCTTTGGACAGGTGTCTGCGCCTTGTGGTAGCCAAAACACACCCACCCCACCCATCCACCCTGGCATCAGTGTCTCCAGAGCCGAACCACCCAAAGTGTGGCCCAAAAGCTATTGGCAAACTGCTCTGGGTCCACGTAGAGCGGAGTACATGGAGAGGAAAGGTTCTGCTGCAGCATGCGGGCTCCTTAGTATTTTTATTGTATATTAGGAAAGTGTTGGCTCATGATAAGTTTTTATTGTATATTATTAAAGTATTGACAAATAAAAACAAACAGACTGGTCCTTCAGAAGTGATTTGACAAACTCCAAGCTAGGGGAATTGTAGAGTGGGAAAAAGGGTCCCCAGGGAGCTGTGGTAAGTGCTTGGGGTTGTGTGCAGTATATGCAATGGGGAGTGGGGTCAGGGAAAGTCTCTTTGGGACTTTTGAATAAAGAGAAGGAGCTAGTGGACAAAGCTCCTTTTTGAGAAAAAGCATCAGAAGGAGGATCACGTCCTCACTGGGGGTATTTGGTGCATTCACCTTGCTCCATTTACCTGTACTTATGGGACCACAGGAGGGGGACAAGTTGCCACCCACAGGAAAGGGTGGTGGGATTTTAAACAGCCTAACAAGGCACAACATCCCAGAAATCCTTGGGCTCTGCCCTTGCCCAAGTTCAAGGTCAGCCTCACCTCTCTGGTACCTACACCAGGAAGGGCCCAGTCACCTCTGTGGGGAGAGCAGCAATCAGGGCGAGGGCAGCCCCCTCTGATGCCACTCCCATGCCCCAAGAGCAGGAGGAGGTGAGGCCCTGCCTGTAGGGGGCTTACATTCCCGAGCCTCCCTAGATCTTGTCCCTGGCATGGGATGGAGTCCACGGAATGGTACTGATTTGTGTCAGATGTCCCCAACCCCTGCCTTCACCATCCCCTCTTGCCTGCAGACCATGGCATTCACGAACTCCTTCTCCATGCTATGTACCCAGGTAAGTTTTGAGACGTATGGCAATGGGGTGGGGCTGGGAGCAGCAGCGGGGGGCGGGGGAGGGGTGCTGGGACATCCCTTGGCCAAGCTCCCTGTTCACCTATCCACCCTCTTGGCTGATCTGTCTGCCTGGCCTCTTAGGTAATAAGGTTCTCATGACCTCCTCCTTCTCTCTTCTTGGAATTTCCCTCCTTTCTGGGTGCTTCGGGGAAAGTCTGGTTTTGAGGTCTGAGGGTCAGAACTATATGGCTCCTTCTTCAGCTACAGCAAGTGTATTGGTGTTCTCTGGCTGCGTGACAAATCCCCACAAATGCAGCAGTGTAAAACAGCTATCATCTGGTAACTCCCAGCTCTGTAGGCCAGATGTCCAGACACAGTGGGTCTGGGTTCTCTGCTCTGAGTCTTGAGATTCTCATCAGGACATCTCCCTAGCTGGGCTCTTACCTGCAGACTCTGGGAGAGAATGTGCTTCCAAACTCATTAAATTGTCAGCAGAATACCATTCCTTGCAGTTGTTGGCCTGAGGTCCCCATTTCTTTGGTGGCTGTCGGCAAGGGTCACTCTGTTCCTGGAGACCCCCTGGATTCCTTCTCATCTGGCCCATTCCATGTTCAAAGTCAGCAACAGCACAGTATGTCCTTCTCAATGCTCACTCGAGTCTCTGATTTCTTCTTCTGCAACCAGACAGAGAAGATGCTCTGCTTGTAAAGGGCCCTTGTGATTTGATTAGGCCCACCTGGATAATCCCGTTTTAACAAACTCTACACCAATTGATGAATGCCTGTGGCTGAGTAAGGTGACATAACCACAGGAGTGACAGCTCAGCACATTCTGAAGTTCTACCCACACTCAAAGAGGGGATTATACAAGGTGAAGGTCATTGGGGGTCATTGTTACAATTCTGCTCACCACAGCAAGCAACTGGCCCCTGGATATACCCCACAGACCTCAGCTGAGACCTCCCCTGTCTGGGCTGTGCTAGCCTGGGGGTCTGGAGACTTGGGTTTGAGTTCTCCTTGACCACTAGCTGGCCGTCTGATCTTGGACAAGTTACCACCTTCCTCTGGGCCTCAGTTTCCCTATCTATACATCTAGGACTGGACTATCAGAGCTTCTAAACCCTGACTGCCCTTGGGAATAGCCTGGGGGAGCTTTTAAAAAACATATTACCTGGAACCCATCCTCAGTGATCCTGGCTTAATTGGTCCAGAGTGTGGCCGAGACATGGGTTTGTTAAAAAAAAGTCTGCCCAGGTGACTGAGATGATCAGTGTAGGGCCCCATAAAACCCCAAAGGAGACATTCCCTAAAACATGGCACCTTTCCGGCTTCTCTTCCGGGTCCTAATATTCCCGCCGGCGCCAAAGTATGGCCTATCAAAATCATCACCCGTTGGGCTGGCCTGGTGGCCACTGGAGAGTGCGCCGCTTGGGAGCGCGGTAGCGCTCCCGCTGAGGGTTCGGATCCCATGTGGAGACCGGTTCCCACTCACTGGCTGAGCACGGAGCGGGCGCAACACCGAGGGTTGTGATCCCGTTGCCGGTCCCCGGTAAGGGCGCGACGGGCGCGACACTGAGGGTTGCGATCCCGTTACTGGTCAGTAAAAAAGACAAAAAGAAAAAAAAAAAAAAAAAAAATCATCACCCGCCCTTCCGACCAATCAGCCACTGCCCCGCGTACTAACCACCCTCTCCTGGAACTCAGCTCTCTATAAATGTATGCTTCACCCTCAAATAAAGCGGAACTTCTCTGGTGAACTGTCAGCTCGGGTCCTGTCGTTCTTTCAATCAGTCACGCACTGCCGAGAATGACAGGATTGGAAACTCTAAAGCAAGGCTTCTCAACTCTGCATGTTACGATCCCCTGGGGAGATTTTTTTTTTTAAAGACCAGTGCCAGGTACCCTTCCCCCCTGAGAGCCTGACTGAATTGGTCGGAGGTTGGGTCCTGGCAGCAAATGCTTTAAAAAGCTCCCAGGTGTTGCCAGTGCGCAGCCAGGCGATTGTAATTCCCAACTTCCTGCCCTCTCCCCCGTCACATGGGGTGAAATGAGGACAAGAAAAAGCCAGAGTGAGGGAGGAAGTGCGGACGGAGAGGATTAAACCTTGTGAGTCAGCCCCAAAGACCCTACTGTGGGATCGTCATCTTCCTCCAGAGCCCCCAGGGGTTGAGAGAAGTGCAGTTCGGGGCAGACCAACACCTCTGTTCCCTGCTCTTTGGCATGAGGGTTTGCTATGGCTCCCACTTCACAGGACTGAGGATAAAAAGTCATCATGCCCCTGATGCTTAGAGCATTGCTCCAAGAACAGCATTAAAAGAAAACTCTTGGAAGGTCCCGGAGCAAGGCAGGGTGGTGCTGAACTGAATCATGTCTCCACTGCCCTGGGAAGGCCTCCCAACTTCCCAACCGCTGGAATCTCAGCCCTCATACTCCCAGCTCAGCCCTGGAAACCAGGCCCCAGCCCTATTTGAAATGCAGCCACTACTCAATTCTGTACCATTTCCTTCCAAACAAAGGGCTTCCCCTTTGGGAGGTTATCAGTGCACAGCCCAGGGTGGGCAGGGCCGGATTTCTGCCCTGGGCACTCCCTGGAGGTGGGAAGGAGGCCAGACGATGGGGCCCTGGCAGGGCTGCCTGAGCACGGTCTGATCCTGGACCAGAGTTCCAGGCAGGGCAGCTTCGGCTCCAGCTCTCTGCCCTGAGACAGAGAGGCTAGGCTGTAGGGAGTTCTCTCTTTCATGCTTGGAATAGTGCAGCCTTGCAAACAAGCACCAGCCTGCTGGCCAGTGAGCAGTGCTCTTTGATTACAGCTGCCCAGGTGCCAGCCTAAATGCTCTGTGGAGACCCAAGGATATTTCTCACCATTTCCCAAGAGCCTCACAACTGGTTTCCCCTTCTAATCTTGTTCCCTCCAACGCGTGCTCCTCACAACAGCCAGAGTGACACTGGGAAAACATGAATTGAACCACTCACACTACTGCTTAAACTGTTCATGGGCTTCCTGTTGCCTTTAAGATCAAATTCAAACTCCTACCGTGGCCTGTGAGTGATGCTTAATGTGGTTCCTGCCTGCCTCTCTGATTTTTTTCTCTCATTCTGGTCCCAGCCTCCTCTTTTCCTCAAACACATTCAGTCTTTTCTACCCCAGGGCCTTTGCTCTCGCCATTCGTTCCCTCTATGTGAAATACTCTTCTTGTGGCTGGTCATTTTTCTGGTTAATTGTTGCTCTTCCCAGATCACCCTGCCTAAAACCCCTGCCCCCGTTGCCCTCTCCCTATCAACCTGTTTTCTTTCAATTCGTGTTACTAGCACCATGCTCTCCCAAATGAGCTAACCGGCCCACTCCCAACCTGTTTTATTTCTTCCCAGCACTTACCACTATTGAAAGTCTCTTCTTTATTGACTGATTGATTGATTTTCCTCATGATCTATCTGTGCCCCTAGAAAGTAAACTCCTCGAGGGTAGGTGCCTTAATGGCCTCTCACTGTGGGTGCCTTGGGTTGGCAAATGCCCAGTAAGTGTTGGTTGAATGAATGAACAAAAGAAATCAACAAAGAGTTTAAAAGCACTAAGAGTGTGCACAAGGCACTATAGGGGCTTAGAAATTATACATCACCAGGCCGGCCCGTGGCTCACTCGGTAGAGTGCGGTGCTGATAACACCAAGGCCACGGGTTCGGATCCTATATAGGGATGGCCGGTTTGCTCACTGGCTGAGCGTGGTGCTGACAACACCAAGCCAAGGGTTGAGATCCCCTTACCGGTCATCTTTTTAAAAAAAAAAAAAAAAAGAAATTATACATCACCATCCTGAATGTAATACAGCTGGTAAAATGAAAAAAGATGTGTGTGTGTGTGTGTGTGTATATATATATATATATATATATATATATATATATATATATATATATATCCCAAGGGTTATTCTAAGTGCTTTATTTTTATGAACTCAATCTTCCAACAATCCTATGAGATAGGTCGATAGGTAGGTAGTTGTTGTAGTGTTATTGCCACTTTATAGCTAAGCAAATGAAGGCACAGAGAGGTTAAATGAGCTGCACAAGGTCACACAGCCAGTTAAACCCGGGCATAGCCAGGTCCCTATGCTGTGTGACTACGGGGAAACATAAGGTGTGTTGCAAATGGTTTAGCTGGGTTGCACAAGGGAGAAAAAATCCATTTTGTTATATTGTGGCCACACCCATGTAGGTATAATAAGGCTGCAGAGGGCAGGGGACAAGGTGACAAGGGATTCTCTCAAGAATCCTAAAAGAAGCAGAAGAGTCCCATGGTGGGGTAAGTCAGAAGCTTCAGGTTCTAGGACCCATTTCTTCATACTATCCCAGACTCAGTTTCCCCATCTCCAAAGTGCAACAGAAATGGCATTTCTCCCTATTTTATGATTCTATTAAGTGACAAGTGGGTGTCACCAACAAATGTCACAGAAACTCCCGGGGTGGAGGAAGGGGGATCAGGGAAAGGCATCAGGATCTAGGCTGGAACTGGGAGACAAAGCGGCATGGAGCACACAGCTGTGGCTTCTGCTTGCTTGGTGTCCGGCCCCCTTTCTCTGCTAGCAGCAATCTGTTCTCCCTGGGGAACTACCCTTCCAACATCCCATGCAGACCTGCGGGCGACTGTCCAACAAGGGGGTTTGAGCATGACCCAACCTAAGCCAACCAGATCCCCTCTCTGAGCAGGAGGCCCAGCCCCAGGAAACCAGGAGTGAAGGAGGAAGGCGGTGCCCACTTCTGGGCTCCTCCCATGTTGTTTGAGGCCCTGTAGCTTTTTTCCCTGCTGCACCCACAATCCTCAGAGGGCAACCCTACAGCTTCTGCCCCTGCCTACCCCTCTGACCTCATTTCTTACCACTTTCCCATCACCACCCTGTGTCAGCAACACTGTCACTTTTTTATTCCTCTGATAGGGCACACTCCTATCGCCCCAGGGCATTTGCACGTGCTGTTCCCTCCACTTGGAATATTCAGCTCCAGACTTTCCTTCCCACGGTGGCTCCTTCTTGTCACTTCAGACTCCATCAAAGGTGTCCTCAGAGGGGCCTCCTAGATCACCCAGCAGAGCCATGGCTCCACCTGGCTGCTCAGTGTCTGCCACATCCTCCAGCTGTGTCTTCATCATGGCACGCAGTGCCAGCCGAGGTTACTTTGTTAACCTACTGGTTAATTTATTTTTGCTCTCCTCCCCTTATTTGATGTAAGTCCCACGAGAGCCTTTCTCTGAGTGTCTTGACTCCCTGGGCCTGGCAGAGCCCCTGGCACATGGCTGATGCTGAAAAAAAATAATGTTTGAATAAATGAACGGATGAATGGGACCATGGAGGGTGTCTAACCCCAGGTAACCCTCTCGGGGAATGCTTTGAAGAGTTACAGTGAGAGAATTCTTTGTCCTGTTTTCAAATGGGGAAACTGAGGCCTGGTGGAAGAAGAGGAGGCCATACCAGAACTCATTCGAACTGGTCTTTCTCTCCTGGGGGGCAGGATTTCTCCAGCCCCCCTCTGCATACACAAACACTAGGGTTTCGGGATCACTTCCCACCATTGCGAGCCAAGGCACCCCAGGGGCAGGGAATCTCCATCATAAGCTTCCTTTCTTCTCTCCCCAAGCTTCCAGGAATGAGTCTTTGCTTCTCTTCTTTGTGGGAAATGCACAAAGCACTCTTACGTGTGGACGGAGGAGCCTTTGAACACCTGGACCTGGAACACCTGGGAGGTGGGACGTGGGAGGGACCTGGCAGCGGAGGACAGGCGGCAGACGAGCTGGGTCATGCCATGCGCCCATCCCCACGGATCTGGCTGGCATGTGGGTGGTGTGGTCTGACTGGTTGGGTGAGTGTGGGGTCGGGCTGGCGAGGGTGCCAGCCAGTGGACTCTGATACCCCCACGCTGGAGAGGGGGAGGCACTCTACCTCTCTCCAGCCTCCGTCAGCACCAACTCTGGGTTTGGGACCACCAGCTCAAGTCCCCTGAGAGTCCCTGGCATCCATCCAGGAACCAGGGAGGTGCTGTGCTTGAGGTCATTTGAGTGGGGCTTCTCGAGAGCATCTTGCCTGGTAGTGGAGGGCACAGAAAGCCTTCCAGGGCTGGAAATAGAGTGTCTGGGAGCTTTGAGATGGGGTCAAGATAAATGAACGAAGAGGCTGGTGAGGAGCGCAGCATCTGTGGGGACAAGAGAGTTGGGTGTGGTCATTAGGAATTTGAAATTCCACAGATCTTTGAGTCTTGGCTCTTGCCACCTGCTTAGTTAACCTGCCTCAGTCCCCTCATCTGTAAAATGGGGATCATAGTACCAACTTCCTAGTGTTGTTGTAAGGATTAAATTTGCATTTAGCAGGTGCCCAATAAAATTAGCATAAGGAGGAGGAGCTTAGAGGGGGGCGATACCGAGGACAGGCTTATGTCCATTAAATCTTGCTCTTTCTTCTTTCTCTCCCAACTAAGCTTCACTTTTCTTTCCTAGAAAATGCAGGGATGAGCCCCGCTCTTCTGGACCCTTCAGTTAACATATTCTGTCACTTTGGAAAGATGATTGATAATAGCTCTAGCTAAGCTGTTAATGGCTGATTTGTAGCTAGTGAGATAATGACTGAAAAATGGCTTAATGGGGTTCCTGTCTAAGAATATTTACATTTTATTTTTTTTAATTTTTAATTTTTTTTTCCTTTTTGTCTTTTTTACTGACCGGTAACGGGATCGCAACCCTTGGTGTCGCGCCCGTACCAGGGACCGGCAACAGGATAGCAACCCTCGGTGTTGCGCCCGCACCGTGCTCAGCCAGTGAGCGGGAACCGGTCTCCACATGGGATCCGAACCCTCAGCGGGAGCGCTACCGCGCTCCCAAGCGGCGCACTCTCCAGTGCACCACCGGGCCGGCCCGAATATTTACATTTTAGCCAGTAATAACTTGGAAGCCAAAGGAACATTCTCTGCAGAGCCAGGGTAGGGGTGGGGATACAAGAGGGGGATTTGGGCTCAAGGGAGCTTCCTGGGGCCCCTGTACCCCTGAGGCCCTTATATCCAGCCCTAAGTATATTAGATGGACAGGCACTCCACACACCTGGAAAGAGAGGAGACAGGAATTGAAGCCCCCAAAAGCATTTCCTTGGGGATCCTTTAACTTCCTCTTTGGGGGCTGCAAAGAGGCAGGGTCAACAGATGTGCCGGGCAAAAGTCTGGGGGCTGCATGTGGGAAGAAGCCCCAAGATTCACTCTCCATTCATCTATGTCATTGTTCTCGATCTCCTAGATTTATTCTAGATAAGGTTTCCTGAACTCGGTCATCTTGATACCACCTTCCCAGTTAATGCTTTTCAGCACCTCCTACCTGTATTATTATTTCTGAGGTTTTCCAACTGCAGCCTGCAGGCCAAATTTGATCCCAAGTCTACTTTTGTAAATAAAGTTTTATTGGAACACAGCCATGCCCATTCATTTACGGATTGTCTAATGGTAGCTGCTTTCACGCTACCATGGCAGAGTTGAACAGTTGTGACAGAGACTGTACAGCCCATAAAGTTAAAAATATTTGCTACCTGGCCCTTTACAAAAAAGTTTGCTGATCCTTGATTTTACTTTATTAAAAAAAAAGTAACTGAATTTATTTTAAAATAAAACTTTTTATCACTGCAATAAATAGAAAACCAGAATCGCTAGCCTGAATGGAAGGAAACTGGAAAAATAAATACAACCAAAGCAAAACAAAGGTTTTCAATTCTACCTAAATGGCTGTTGCCTAACCAGACTTCTGAGTTGGAGCCCTAGTGCTCTATCTTCAGAAGGGGTATTATCCTTTCATTCATTTGACAGATATTTGTTGAGCACCTACTATGTGCCAGGCCCCCCTTAGATCTCCCTTATATATTCTGTTCTGCACAATATTTTATTTGGAAAAAATAAAAAGAACGAAAGAAAAGAAAACATTCTGCTAATTAAAAAAACAAAAAAGAAGAAGAAGAGGTTGAAACCAACCAGGGTAAGGGAAAACCCACTGGACCAGGAGCAAAAGTACTTGGTTCTCATCCTGTGTGTTGACCCTGACCTGCCATGTGACCTTGGGAAAGTCAAGTCCTCTTTTTGGGCCTGTTTCTTTCACATCAGTCTTTTTCCAACTTGCCTGGTCATAGAGTCACCTGTGCTCCACCCCTCACTTTTAAAAGGGATAATTCCCAGTACCGTCCTCTGGAGATTCTGATTCAGTAGATTCTTTTTTTGTTTGTTTGTTTTTTATTTTTATTTAGGAAAGAGAAAGGAAATTAAATTCCTGCTGCTGGGAACACTGGAAGCCCAGCAGATGTTTTTGGAAACCTAGTGAGAAGTGCTGGAAAGCTATCTGCTCCCATCCGGCTCCCCCAGCAACAACTGCTCAAAACACCCTGGAAGTCAACAGAGCCCCAAACGCAGGCAAACTGAGCAAAGAAAACCATTAGATTGAGACAAAAAAGACATTTCTCAAAGACCAGTCATTTTCAAGGGGTGGATGGAAGAAATGAAGTCATGAAAAAAATATACAGACAATGGAATACTACTCAGCTATAAAAACGAATGAAATACTCCCATTTGCAACAACATGGATGGACCTTGAAAGAATAATATTAAGTGAAACGAGTCAGGCAGTGAAAAAGAAATACCACATGTTTTCACTCATTGGAGGGAGCTAAAGGTGAATGAATCAATTCACACACATACATACACACACACACACACACACATACACACACACACACTCTGATTCAGTAGATTCTGATTCAACAAGTCTGAATGGGGCCTGAGACTCTGCATTGTTCACAAGTTCCCAGGGATGCCAATGCTGCTTGTCCATGGACCACACTTTAAGTAGCAATGACCTGAGTGGAGTTTGTCCTGATCAGTCATCTGTTCCACCATTCAGCCTCCTTTCTCATTGCTTGATCCCAGAGGAGAAGTTTCAAGCTTTGCAGAAGCAAGAAAGAAGCTATTGAAATCCAAGAAACCATTACTCAAGAAGTAGGAGAAATTGCAAGGAGCACAGAATCAAAGATGCTCCAGAAGCTTAGCTTAGCACAGCAGACAGGACTTTCAAAGGTATCGCATCCCTAATGACTCAGTTTGTCTGGTCCTGGGGACTGAACAAAGATATGGTCCCACCTGCTCTGCCCAGGATCTCTCCCAGGAGGGAGGGTGCTGTTCCAGGGTTGGGAACATCCATCTTTACCTTACCAACTCATCTTTATTCTCAATGCCAAGTTCACCATGCCCATCCCAGCAGTTTACACATGTGGCCTGGCCATTATGGTGGTGTGTGCTCCACACTACCTCAGTGACAGCAGCTGTCCTCCCCCGCCCCAACAAAGGACTCACAGAAAGCCCTCTCTAGCAGCAGAGAGATGCAACTGAAGGTCAAGGTAGCTCGATGGGTGTTCTCCTGTGACCCACCTTTGTAGGGGCTTAAGGTGGCCCTCCATCAGCCCAGAAAAACTTTCTCAATAGGATATTAAGTCACCATTGTGCCTAGGGGGTCAGGAAATCCATTGTCAAATTTGATGCTCAATTAGTATGACCACATTTGCTTAAAGCACTAAAGCAGTGTTTCTCAAAATGTGGTCCATTCACCACTACATCAGAATCACTTTTCAGGGGAGAGGGGCTTGTTAAATATGCATTTTCCTGGGCTCCACCCCAGACCTACTATACCAGCACCTTTGGAAATGGGGCCTAGAAATTTGCATGGCTGATAGGTTCCCTAGGTGACTCACAGGGTGCATTCACCTTCCGAAATCTCTGGGCTCATATATTTGCTTCCTCCTCTGTTTACATTGTTTCTATTTCCTTTTGTGTCAGCTCTGTTGTGTCTGTGCCTTTGATCGTACTGTCAATACATGAGGCTTCATACATGACCAGGTGTCCTAGGGAACCCCTCATGAGCCTTGATGCTCTTCTTGCCAACTAACCCATCATCAAGTGCACGACATGGAAGCTGCCCAATGGATATGCTGTTATTACCTGAATTGAGCCATCTGCTCTCCAGAGTCCAGCCCATCCCCGGCACCATCAGACACTCCAATGGACCAAGCCAAGCCCTTTGTATCTGCCCCCCAGAGGAGTGCCCATTTCATCTGACCTCAGACTCTTCAGCCCTTTAAATAATGTGATTTTCTCTAAACATCTCCCCAAGAGCATCTCTGGATTCATCACTGGGTTAATCTTCCAGACATAGCGTCATTCTGAAGTGTGAGTGGAATCTTGGATTCCAAAGTTACTATCATTTCTCATGTCCTTATCTCTGCCTGAGCCCACTCTTGCCCTCCCCAACCCCCAGATCAGTCAATCAAGCCATGTCACTACCAAATCAAAACCTTCTACAGTGTTCCTGGAAGGGAGCTCCCAACCTTACCTTAACCCATCCTTGCTCTGTTCTTTCCAGCCACACTGTCTTCTTTCAGACCCTCTGCTCCTCATGTTTCCACTCACAAGGCCTTGGCACCAGCTACCTCCTCCCTCTGGGCATCTTTCCCTCCCTTTTTGCCAACTCTTACTCATCCTTCAAGTCTCAGGCTTAAGCTCCAGCACCACTTCCTCAGGGAAGCAGTACTTGATGTCTCCACCTGGGTCAATCCTCTTATCACAGGCTCTCAGAGCATGGGGTTCCTACTCCTCCACAGCACACTGTCATGACATTCACATTTTATTCAAGGGATGACTTATTTCATTATGGTTAGGGTGATCACACATCTCAATTTCCCTGGATAGTTCTATGTGTCTTGCTGTCCTGCTACAATTATTAATAGCACCCCTTTCACTCTCAAAAGTGTCCTACTCTGGGTGATAAATGATACAGCCATCTGAAGGGTAGTCCACCCTACCAGACTGTAAACTCTATGAGGGCATGAGTTGTTTCTGTTCATTGCTGTATTCCTGGTTATTGGTTCAGCGCCAGAAAGCAGGTGCTCAGTAAGTAGGTCCTCTAGAGAACAAGACCGAGCCTGGATGGTCTTTTATGACCTAGACATAGAAGCCACATAATCACTTCCACTATATTCTGTTGGTTGAACGAACACCAATGGATGACCCCAAACCTCTCAATGAGTTGAGTGTCAGGGAATTTACAGACATGTTTTAAAACCACTACACAGGGGCCGGCCCGGTGACGCACTGGATAAGTGCGCCGCTTGGGAAGCGCGGCGGCGCTCCCGCCCGAGGGTTCGGATCCCACATACAGACTGGTTCCAGCTCACTGGCTGAGTGAGGCGCTGGAGCAACGCCGAGGGTTGCGATCCCGTTGCTGGTCCCCGGTCCGGTACGGGGGCAACACTGAGGGTTGCGATCCGTTGCTGGACACAGAAAAAGACAAAAGACAAAAAAAAAAAAAAAAAGCCCACTACACAGCTCAGGGACTTGCATTTCATTCATTCATCCACCCATCAAATATTGATTGATTTCAGAGCTCCTGCCGCTTGTTGAGTAGCTGGTGCATAGCACAAGTGCTCCTAGCCAAGAGGTGAGGGGTGAACTCCAGCCTACAGACTGTTCCCCAAGCCATTTGCCTGGCTTGGGTTTGTGTCTTCCTGGAGGAAGGGGCACCTTTTGCTCAGAGGTGCCATCTCTCTGTCAAGCTGTGTGCCCTGAGAGGATACCATTTTCTAAATCATTTGGCTAAGAGGGGTCCCTTTTCCTAATTTTTATAAAGGCACTGTAAAGGCTGGTGGGAACCCTGACCGATCACCCACTATGTGTCAGACATTGGTGAAAAAGCCATGAGCAAGGTAGACCAGGCCTCTGCACTCAGGAAGCTTGTGTCCTACTGGAGAATGAAAAGAATGAGTAAGAACTCACACACATAACAAATAAAAAATATGATTACGGATTGTTAACAGTGTAATGGAAGAAAAGTCCCTCAATTGAGCCCCAACTCTGTGCTGGTTGCTGGACACAGAGGCCAAGGCTGCTTTATCCTAGACCCCTACCTCCATACTACCAAGGCACAAGGCCTTTAAGATCGAGAATCTCACTTGTCCAGAATGGTTTAAATACCTTCCTGCCTGGAAGTGCGGGAACAATCAAGAATTTCTAGTTCTCCTCCCACCCTGTCAACCTTTGAAATTTGAACTGTGGCACCACGAATGGTGTAGGACGGTGCCTTTCATTAGATATACTCTATACCCAAAGATTCATAAAGATTTGTGAGTCTGGCCTGAGTCCCTAGGCTGGAGTTGCCTGGTTGAGCCAGAGATCCCAGCATAGGGAGATATTTCCACGGTTGTGTAGCCTAAGAGACAACTCACATACACAAAGAAACCCAATAATCTTGGAAAGAAAAGCAGAACACATCTCAGCGTCAAGCAGGATAATGAGTAGAACTGACCACACTGGCTAGTAAGTTTCTTGAGAGCAGGGGTTTAAGGCAACAGGTTTGTTCATTCACTGCTATATTTCCAGTGCCTCGAACAGAATCTGGCACATGGGAGATTCACATTAAGTATACATCGAGTGACTGATTGGAAAAATGTTATTTCCCTGAGCAAACTGTTTGGCAGAAAGGAAAGGAGGGGAGAATTTCTTTTTGAAAAATTAAAAATATTTAGAAAAGTACAAAGGATACTCTCATGCACTGAAGGAATAGTATTTATGATAGTGCTGAGATCCCAGGAAAATAAGAATCCACTCCTGGAACATTATTAACAACAGAGATTTTTTTTCTTCTGCTTTTCAAAACTTTCAGTGCCAAACTGTACTCTGTTCTTTTTAGAAAATGGGCCAAGAGAGCTGTGCTCCATCACTCCTCGCCTTGCTGGAGGACACCTGGGCACTTTCTTCTGTAACCTTTACCCTTTCTGACTGTATTTTAGGGAAATCCAGATCTGGGAGAGCTCCGAAATTCCATCCTACGGTGCCAAACCTTCTGATGAAAACTGGTAAACCAGAGTCAAGCAGCCAGATGTTTCGGGACTACAATGCCAAACATTTCTCTAATAGGAAAAACCCAGACACAACCCTATAGGTTTGTGCTGTTCGCTGTACGCTTGCATTCATTAAATGTGATGGCTTTAGAAGACATGAAAAGCCCAAGACAACATAGGTTGGGCTGTTTCTCCAGATGTTTGGAAATTCTGTGGTTGCTGTCTTTGGTGATTAGTCAAACTCCTCTGTCATCAGTCAAATGGACAATATTTGTACGGTTAATTCTTATTGTATTTGCAGGAAGTTTTACAATAGTAGGTCATAAATATTCTGCTATCCAATCAGAGACAAAAAGGCGGTAGGAAAAGTCAGGTCCCGAAGCTATAGCTCCACCCCTGATTCTTGGGGATAAGCAATGAGACCCGGAGCTTTAAATTGGAGGATACCAGGGCTTGTTTCTCTGCTGGAAACCATTGTCTCCATCTGGCCCTCAGCCCAGCCTGTGGAGGCAAGCAACAAGGAGGAAATGGTCTCAAAAGAGCATATTTCTCAGATCCCATCCAAAAGAGTTCCAATTTCCTGACCCTTTATAGAGTAGGGACTAGGAGACTGCCCACCTGTCTCTCTGATGGCAAGATTGGCAGCCAGTTGGGCCACAATTGGAAGTGCTGGTGGCAGAGACTTTGGTTGGTGGAGGGGGAGTTTGGATACAATCCTAGGTTTCCTGTAACTTCCACATTTGGGACTTTTCTGGGTATCCCTTGTTGGAGAATCTTGCTCCATCTCTGGAAGGGTAGACAAGAGAAAATGTCACTTGGGAGACTTTGGAAGGTGCTTGCTATATTCCTACATCCAGAAGCACTGAGAGCTAAATGGCAAATTCAAAGACAGCGTTGGATCCTGAGAGATGAAGTGACTTGCCCAGAGCACATGGCGAGTGGGAGATTTTTTGCCGCTTGGCTTTGTGACTTGCTTTGCCAATGAAATGTGATCACACAGAAGTTTTTAATAGCCAGTGTGTGGTTTATTATTACATCTTCTGTCTTTCCTGAGAACAGCAGTGTTCCAGATAGAGGTTGTTCCATCAGCCCATGTCCTGCAGTAAAGATGACATGGACACATGGTCACAATGAACCCACAATGGACATATAATATGAGCAAGATATACCAGTGCTTCTGTTGTAAGCCCTTGAGATTTTGGGATCATTTGTTATCATGGCACAACCTAGCCTATCCTGACTGATACAAGGGTTGCAACTAGAACGCAGCTCCCCAAATCTCAGTTGGTGAGGATTAATTCTATTCTTAGTTCGTATATTAGTTAACTACTGGAGTGTAACAAATTAACCCACAATTTAGCAGCTTAATGCAACACACATTTATGATCTCACAGTTTCTGTGGGTCAGGAATCTGGGCATGGCTTAGCTGGGTCCTTTGCCTTTGGGTTTCTCACAAGCCTTCAATCAAGGTGTCAGCCAGGACTGAGGTCTCATCTGAAGGCTCAGCGGGGGAAGGATCTGTTTCCAAGCTCACATAGTGTTGGCAGCATTCTGGTCCTTGCAGGCTGATGGACTGAGGCCTCATTTCCTGGCTGGCACTGGCTGGAGCCCTGGCTGGGTGTTGGCAGAAGCATCCCTCAATTCTTCGCCATGTGGGCCTCTCTAACACAGCAGCTTACTTCATGAAACATGCAAGCCTAGAAGACAACCAAGTCTGCTATCGAGACAAAAGTCATGTGTTTTGTAATCTAATCATAAAAGTGACATCCCATCATGGTGGCCTTTGCCTAGTCACTAGAAGCAAGTCATTAGGTACATCCCACTCTCAAGGGGAAAGATTACACAAAGGGGCAAATAGCAAGAGGCAGGAGCACTGGCCATCTCAGCAGCCTATCCACTGGTTTGTTTTCAAACAAAATGGTTATTGAATGAAAGTGAGTAAAGACCCTGGCCTCTGTCAAGATTAAACTAATCCACCAACCAAAAGTGGGTTGTGATGGTTGAATCACATTCCTATTTGGACCATTTCCATTGTGACTTTATGGAATTAAACCATATTTTCATTTAAATCTCCATCCTTCTTGACCAGAGTCCACACTGTCTTCTCCATTCTGCTACAACTTCGGGTTCTGTTAGGCTCTTTTAAGATTAGGGATCAGATTTGCCCCCAGGCATGGACATGCCTAGTCATTCCTTCTGAGAACAAAAACCAGTCAACAAGGGCAGGTTACAAGAAACTGCAGAACCCTAAAATGTTCACGCTGGAAAAGATACACAAAAGATTACTGAGTTCTCAATTATCTTCTCTCCCCAACCCTGGACCACCCCACCACCAAACTTCTCCACGACCTTCATACTTCCAAATGCCTTCCTTAGAGTTCTCTCTCTCCCTCTCTGTATAAGACGATGCATTTTATCAACCATGTATTGCTGTGAAACAAACAATCATAAAGCCTTAGTGGCATGGAACAATAAGCATGATTTCTCATTCGTGTGTCTGCAGCTTGGCTGGAGCAGCTGTGTCCCAGATGGAAGTTCTATAGGTCACCTAGGGTAGCTCTTCTCCGTATGTCTTTCATTTTTCTGGTACCAGCGGGCTACCAGAGGTATATCCTGCTCAGGGAAATGGCAAACATGCAAGAAGGCAAACCCTACTGCCCAAGCATCTTTCCAGTCTTTGCATGTGTCATGTCTATAAATACCTCATTGGCCAAACCAAGTCACATGGCCTAGATCAAGATCAAGGCGGTAAGGGAGATATGCTCTGCTGACCATGAGGTTACAGCTAGGGTGAGGTTATATACTTCTACTATACAGGGCTGAGGTATTGGGAGCCGGAACTCAAACACACTCTTACTTTTCCCCCACACCATGTTGAGGTTTCAAGCTTATTACTGAAACAGCAGGAGCAGGAATACAAGCAGGTATAAGGCAGGCTTTTGCTTCCGATCTTTCTGGAAGGACAGGAGTATGTTTAAAAAGAGAACTAAGGGCAGCAAGTAGCAGGTGAATAGGACAAGTTGGTGGGCTCTGGGAGAGGATATGGAAACAAGGGAGAGAAGCAATCAGTCCATTTCTTTCTCTGGGTCCTGAAGAGGCATCTTGGTGTCTGACCAGGTTCTCCCCAGTGCAGGACACACCCCACCAGCTTGTGAGCTGATATGGGGAGGAGGCATCTCCTGGCTTTGAATCACAGAGTGACAAGACAATTCCCTTTTCCAATGATCTTGCAATAGTTCTGATGACAACAGGAGAAAGACGCCTCTGTGCTAGTGTGGTTTTAACACCTGGCTGCTCTCCCTTTTTAATCCTCAGGCTCAAGGACTCTTCAGGCAGCAGTATCTGGCTACCATTTGCTAACACTGTTTTATTTTGGTAGTGTTTATATCTGTAAGTTTGTCTTCTATTATTGGTAGAGGGCACTGGTTTCCTGTTTACCATGAGATTTAGGTCTTCCTTTTAAAATAAATATGTTTAAATAAATAGTTAATTTAAAGAAAACTATTAAGTGAATACTAGTTTAGTGGCAGGTGGATATGACAAAATTTATATCTTGAGCATAGTTAGCAATTCGTAAATAGTGACAGAGTGGGAAAAGGAGAAGGGGGTCTGGTGCAGTCGTCTAGGTTCAAGTTCATACTTCAGCACTTGCATTGAGCCTTTAGGCAAGTTACTTGTGTAGCTCCTCTGAGCCTAAATTTCTTCATGGTCAAGTTGAGGGTCACTTCTTTTGCAGGTTTGTTGTATTATATGAAAGGTAATGTTTGTAAATTTACTGGCACATGGTAAGGGTTCAGCAACCTGCTGTATCCCCTACCTGGACTTTGCATTCTGAGAGAGCCTTTTGGGCTTTCTCTGTTCTCCAGGTCGCCATGGGACAGGCAGGCACTGCCATCCCTGCAGGTGGGCCCTGCCTGGCTCTCTTTTACAACAACCAGATCCCACTCGCCTCCCTTTTTATGGGGGGAGGAGGAGGACTCAGTTCAAATTAACACCTTCCTGTCTCCTCTCCAACCCCAAAGAATCTTTTTCTTGTGGGATGAGAGTATTGATTAGCTATAGAATTAAAGATGCTAGTCCCACTGGGGAAGTTCAGGGCCTGGGGGGTGGGATGGCCCTTTGGAGCTGGTCTCAGATCCTCCACAGACCTCTAATTTACCTTTTTGTCTTTTTTACTGACCGGTAACGGGATCGCAACCCTCGTTGTCATACCCATACTGGGGACCGGCAACGGGATCGCAACCCTCAGTGTTGCGCCTGCACCACGCTCAGCCAGTGAGCGGGAACCGGTCTCCACATGGGATCCGAACCCTCAGCGGGAGCGCCGCCACACTCCCAAGTGGCGCACTCTCCAGTGCGCCACCGGGCCGGCCCCACAGACCTCTAATTTAGACCCAGCAAATCCCTCCCATCACAAAAGTTTCCCAATGGGATTAAAAAAGATGCTTATCGGAAAATGTAAACATGGTGTCCCAGCCAGACCACGCTACTGCACAATAAACTAGTGTTCCTTAAAAGGGTTTCTAATTCTCTTGTGTGACACAATTTAATTGCCTTATATTTGTAGCTGTGTGCAAATAAATAACATTAACATGTTAAATTAAACATTTAAAAAATATTGTAATATGTTGTGGCCCTGTTATGGAATTTTTTCCAATTTTTAAATACACTAACCTCCCTCCCGGCTTCAACACACAATATTGGGCACCAGCCCTTCTGGACTCTTCCCCCATTCAGGACAGATCAGCCCTCTGTTTCCATAGGGGGAAACTGAGGCTGGAAAGAGAGGCAGCTGAGCGGGCAAGTTCAAGGTCAGTCCTGCTGCCTTCTTCACTCCATGCCCTGGCTGGAATTCCAAGAAAAGAGCACGCTTTGAAGGTCAGGCCATGCAATTAATGTCTACTTTTTCCACAGGCAAAAAACAAAAACCGAGCCGTATTTTTCAAATGAGGAGTTTGAATGATTCAGTCTCTTGTCTCAGGTTTGCTTATTAAGTTACTGCTTTAAGTGAATCCGAAAAGAGATGACGGTCCTTTCAGACTGAAGGGCAGGCTAAGAAGCAAACATGCACCTTAGGGTATTTGGCTTCCCGGGCAGAGGGAACACTTCTTTGGCTACAGGGTATATGACATCCTATCTTCCTTTTAGTATTCAATTTCTGCAAATTTAGGGGCCCTGTGATTTTTGGTTTCAGAATGAGTCACCCATTACTTGGGACTTAAGGTAGAGCAAATTTCTTTGCCAACTGGGGACAGGAGTGGATGGGTCAGGGGCACACATTCATTTCATACAACTTCCTTGTCTGGGTTTAAATGTGGAGGAGGTGTGAATTCTGGGTGCTGCATTTATTAAAAAAAAAAAATTAATGCCACATTCAAATCAGGTCACGGCAAAACTGTGCCTTGTGACCACATGCCCTCTTTACTCACGTATGTTACCCCATCTTTTTTTTTTTTTTAAAGATGACCAGTAAGGGGATCTTAACCCTTGACTTGGTGTTGTCAGCACCACGCTCTCCCAAGTGAGCCCGGGGCCGGCTCTCAGTTCCTCGTCTTTTGATATCGTTTCCAGGGACAATAAATTCCGGGACTGTGGGCTCAAAGGATATGGGAAGTGGTTTGTGGTATTGGTGGGTGAGTCAAAGGGGGGGACCTAGAGGTAGTCTTAAGACTCAGTTCTTCACACCAAGGCAGGACTCCAAGTCAGATAATAAAAATAACAATGGCTAACACATATCGAGCACTTACTGTGTGCCAAGCATTGTGTATGTATTATCACTTTGCAGCCTTACAACCACCCAAGGAAGAAGATCCTATGATGACTTCTATTTCCAGAGGAGGAAACTGAGGCAGAAGATTTAAGGACAAGCCCACGAAGTTAAAAGCTCCAGAGAAGGGGTTCTAAAGCAGGGAGCCGGATTCCAGAACCCCTTACTGGAGGGCAAGAGAAGAGGAGGAGCGAAGGGGGAGGAAAGAGAAGACGGAGGTGGAAACCTGCAGGGAGAGCGCAGGGAAGGGACGGCCAGCTCTCCCTCTCCCGGGCCGCGCCACCGACTCCGCCCCCCACTTGGCCAAAGTGCTGCAGGGAGGCGGGCGGGGGCTGGGGGCGCCCCTGGGGCTCCGGCCTTTCCCGCCCGCGTCCCCTGCCCGCCTCCTGCGGCCCCTCCCACCCGGCCGTCGCGGCTGCAGCCCTCACGCCCCGGGAGGCGGGATCGGGGAAGGAGGGGGCCGCGGGGAGGAGGGAGGAGGGAGCAGGGTGGAGGGAGGAGGCGGGTTCGCAGTCCCAGCCCGGAGCTTCAAAACAGCCCGGCGGCCTCGCCCCGCGCCAGCGCCCGGTGAGTTGGGGGCGCGCCCGGGCGACCACGGGGGGCTCCGGGGCAGCAGGGCCGCGACCCCTCTCCACCCCGGCCCGAGAGAGGCCCCGGCATGGGGGTGGGGGACAGGGAGGGGTGGCCGAGGCGCCACCGCGCCGCAGACCCCCCGTTCTCCCGCTCGCACCACGCCCGCTCGTATCCCCGATCCCACCTCGCCACCCCGGGCCGGCTCCCTTCGCCTTTGCGCCGAGGCGGGCGGGAAAAGTTTGGGGAGGAGTCGGGGCGGCTCCCCTCGACCTCGCCCGCCCCACCTCAGGGCTCCCGGAGTCCCGGACAGTCCCCCCAGATCGCGGGAGGGGGTGACCACGGCGCCCCGGCGCGGCGTCCCCAGCCTCACCGAGCAGGCGGGACTGGCTGCTCCCAGGCCTGATCCGTGGGTCCTCCGGGCTGCTCGCTCCTCTTGGCCCCGACCGCAGCTCCGTCGCGCCCCCCAGCGGCGGGGAGCAACTTCCTTGGGTCCGGAGCGGTGGAGACTCGGGGGGCCGCTGGGATGACCCTCTCCGCCTCCCCACTCTGGCAGGGCTCGGGAGGCTTTTAGGGGGTAAGGCCAACCCATGGAGTGGGCACTAGAGCTCGGGGTGTGGACTGTACGCCTTCCCCAAATCCAGCGACACTCTTAGGGAGGTCTTTAAGGTCGTAATGTGGGTCTGATCTGGGGACCTCATACATGGGGACTAACTAGTTGGAGACCCTCGACCGAAGGGAGACCCTACAGAGCAAAGCTCTCCGGGCCAAAGTTTAGCCCCTACTTTAGAGTAAGTGTACAGCCCAGCTCCGGGTTTGGAGACGAGCACTTTCCCCTCCGGAGCCCCCAAGCTGTGTGTGTGTTGATCTTGTAACTTGGCTGTGTCCAAGAGGCTTGGAGAGAAACTTAAGAAGCCTCCAGCACCTAGAATAGGCACATTCGGGCTGGGGAAGGGGGGATGGGAAGTTAGCGTTTAATGGGTACAGAGTTTTTGCTGGGAAGGTCACAAGGGGCAGGGTGGACATGATGGAGGTTTGCAGGGTGTTGTGCTTTTCCCTCTGTCCTCAGTTTCTCCCTGGGCCTCCCCTCTGAGCTGTTTCCAGCACACTCCCCTGCTGCAGGTGAGGAAACCCAGGCAGGAGACTTGAAGTCAGTTGCTCAAGGCCAAGAGCCTGACTTTGAACTGCCCTCTCCCTCTCCCAGGCCGTCCCCTTTTTTCCACCTGGAGATGCCCTGGTGGGTTGCAGGGAACTGGGGTGGGGGTGGGATGTAAGGGGTGCGATGCTTACCGGGAGACCCTTCTGGGAAAAACGGGAGGAAAAAACCTGCGGGGGGGGCCTTGGCAGATGCCAAGCCCACAGCCTGGGAGGGGCGTGGGGGTGGCAGGGAGGCGCAGAACCTGTTTTCCCACTGAGGGTTCTTGGATCCAGCCGCCTCCACCCCCGCTGGGAATTGGGGAGTTGGGTGGGAGGCAGAGAGCAGGCTGCATTGTCGCCTGGAGCCTCCTCTATCCCTCCAGTGGAGAAACTGAGATTTGCCTGAAATCCAGGGAAGGGTGTTTGTGTTGGAAGCCACAGAGGTGGCCAGTGGGGTGGGTAAGGCAGGGCCAGGCAGGAACAGCAGAGGGTAGAGACGCTGGAGGGACAGCACCCTCTCTGGCTGGCCCCGCACCAGATTAGGGCATAGCTAATGAGGCCTAACAGGGCTTGGTGGCATTTAATTGTAAGTATAGGGCACATCCATTTAACACTGCCTCCCCCCAAAACACATACAAGTAATGGCACTTAAATCCATTTCTAGGGACATTTTCTCTGGCATGGAAATGAATGTTTCGCCTAGATTTCCTTTCTCTGCCTCACGCATAATCTTCACGGTAGGAACTAAATCCACGTGAATATGTACACAGACTCTCCATTTCCCAGCAGCAGCAGGTAATTCACAGGAGGATCACTTGGCCGACTTTTCATCCTAGGCATATACTGACACTCTCCTGCCCTCGCCTCTGCCCTGTGGCCTTCCTGGTTGGTGGGGACACCCCAAAGGCCAGTTCTTTATCATAGTAAACTCTGGCAGACATAACCAGGAAGGGAAGTCTGTTGAGACAAAAATATATAGGCCTTTCCAAGCTAGTTGGGAGGCGATGGGTGGCTGGTTGGTCGGTGGGGTTTGTTTGGGAGGCAGGAGTCCAGCTGTTCTCCTAGGGGTGCAGATAATTGTATGTGTGTGTTGCAACATGTGGCTGATGCCCAGTTCTGTGGACAAGTGGGGCCTCTGTCACAGGCTTCAGGGGCTAGGTGGGCTGGGGGTGGACTCTCCAGCCATGGAGAGCTCTGGAGCAGAGGAGGTGGCAGTTGTCTCCCAAAGGTGGGGTGGGTCCCAGGCACTGGGGTTGGGGAACAGAGTCTCTTAGAGGAGAAAGTAAAAGTTCAGCATTGGGATGCCTGTGCAGGAGGGTGTCCTTCTGGGCTTTGGAAAGCAGGCGATTGGCAGGAGCAGCTGGGATTGAAGAAAGAACTGGAGGCCTGACTCTTGGATGTTGTCTTTCGCTTGTCCAGGGAAGAAATGGGGATAGGTGTGGGGTGGCGGGAAGAACAGGCTCCCTTTCTCGCCCCAAGAATGGTGAAGTCTGGCTCCCTGCAGAAGTTACCCAAAGAGTGCAATTTCGGCAGGACTGTGGCGGGAATCAGAGGCATCTGGCTCTTGTTAGGAACAGGCTGAGGGGGGAGTCTAAAAATATCAGAGACAGAGCTGCCACCCAGAGAGAGTGCCGGGCTGGTAACCTGACACCCAGAGCGGAGGCTGGCGGTGGTGACGACACAGCACCTCTACTCTTTATTCCAGAGTCACTTCGGTTCTTCCCAGCAGCCAAGCCTTGGACAGACCCCAGTAAGGGGTGAGAGGTCTCTGAGTTCAGGGCAGCTATGGGCTAACATTGGAGAATTTCAGGGGCATAAGGACCTTAGAAAGTCCCAGTTTGACAACTAAGGGCACTCAGAGAGGCGGATGACTTTTCCAAGGTCACACAGCTAGTTGGTAGCAGACCCAGGACTAGATCCAGGTCTAGGGGCTCATCTCGTCACAGCTGAAGAGTTCAATGGCTGGGGAGTGGTCAGGGGGATTCCAGGCCCAGGTTCCCATGGTTAGGGGCCCTTATTGCATTTGTCAGCTATCTGGGAAGCTGGATTTCCATGCTCACATCCTGACGGGAGAATGGTGGACACAGAGCTATGCCCAGGCCGTGGGTCATTTCCTGTTGAGCATCGGGTCGCTCTCGGACACAGCTGTCAGGCTCTGGGAATGTTGGCCCGACTTGGGCAGGATGTAGGGAGGACGGAGGAGAACTGGCTGAATGAACCCCTTCCTCCTTCCTTTGTGAAGACACTGTTGGTTTTTTTCATGGGTATCTCCAGTGCTTGATGAGCAGTTGTTGAACTGAATAATTCAATTCCCAGGATCCTCACCGTCCTTGGGAAGCTGGGCTTCTGTTGATCTGAAAGGGACTTAGGGTGAAGAAGGGACTGCTCCAGTTTCTGCCCTTCGCGGACAGGCTGAGTGAAGTCAGCTTCTAGAAGCTTCCTTGAAATCTGGGCCCAGAGCTGAGGAAGGGGTCACCACGGTGATATTTGGCACCAATGTTGTCTTGAGAAATCTGGGATACAAAATAGCTGTCACCACGCAGGATATGAAGATAGCCAAGCCAAGTCCCTCAATGTAAATGGCTCATAGTCTCATATCAAGTACGTTTTCTCAATAGTGAAGTTGCTCACTTTGAAGATTTTTCTTTCTGATGACCTAATCACAAACTTTTCTGTTGAGCCATATTTCCTTAAAACAAAATTAATTAAAAAAAATTTACAGTGAATAAATATGACCCAAAGTTGTCTCATTCATCTTATGAATGTTTCCCAAAGCGTGTTATCGCTGGTGGTATGCAAGATAATTTTAAAGGTCTGCAGCTCAACATAAAACCAAAAAAGAATAATTACATATTTTTCTTGATTGGTATTTGAAAAAAAAAAACCCCGTAAATGGCACACAAACCCATGGTTTCACAGATACTTCTGTTTAGGTTGAAATGAAAGTTGATGTTTTACTTTGAAATGTTTTAAAAATAATTAGACAATTTAGTTAATAGGCACAGGTGGTCCTTGTATTTGGCAACAACTTTTGTACTAGAGTGACTGGCTTTTGAAGATGTTGTTATAGTGGGGGCTGGGATGGTACATTTCATACTTTTGACAACATGACTAATCCTAAAATGCCTGTGAGATCCGCATGCGAGCACCTCTTCTGCAAAGAGGCCCCCAATGTTCAGCTTCAGACCTGCCACTTAACCTCCGAAGGAGTCCCTTCATCTTTAACAAGGGTCATCATTCCACCCAGATGACCTCTGCCGGTTCTTCCAAGGCTCAGAGATATACTGATGCACATGCAAGCGGCTTGAGATGTTTGTGGTTTGCTTGAATTAAAGGAAGCTGGGGGAGAGGGTGGCTTGTCCACTTTAATCTCAATGGGTGTTATTAAGCAACTCTGTGCAGTGAGCTACTGCAGGCTTTGGCAATACAAAGGGAGTTTCCCTGTCTTCAAAGGAGGTTGTAATCTAGTGAAGAGGATGACGAGTCCAGGACCAGGGCCACCAGATGTGGCTACAGGGAAGCCCACTGTATGGTGGCATGCAAGGGCTTCCTTAAGCCTGTAGGGCTGCAGATGGGCTTGGAAGAATCTTTAGAATTCCCCCATGGTTCCAAGGAAGGTGTGCAGAAGAGAACAGCGAGAGAAAAGGTGGAGGTTGCAAGCAGAGGCCCTGCCTGGGGAGCAGTGAGTGTCCGGTTGCCTGCAGTGCAGGGTGCATGAAGGCAGGTAGAGCTGGGAGGGCTGAGAGAGGCCTGGAGGGGGCTCCCTTCCACATCCCCAAGAATATGGCTAAGGAGGCAGGCGTGAGGATGTTGGCACAGCATTGTTGGAATGAAAGAGAGAGAGAGAGAGAGAGAGAGAGAGAGAGAGAGAGAAGAAGTTGAAGCCACCTAAACATCCATCAGCCATTTTGCAGAATATCTTACAGCACTTAAAAGGGACAAAATTCATGTATGTGTACCAGTATGGAAAGAGCTCTATGGCGTTACTGAATTAAAAAACAAACAAACAAACAAAAAAACCTTAAAAGCAAAACTATATGCGGACAAATGTAATATGTATATAAAAATAAACAAAAATTCTTGTTGTATTTTCTGTGGCCTTATACATATTATGTTTAGACAAGGAGCAGTGTCTGGAAGATACATCAGAATAGATCGATGTGATTGTTTCTGATGAGAGGGGAGGGAAGGACTGGTGTGGAAGGAATGGGTGAAGGGACTCCAGTCTTCTCTGTAACAAATAGAATATATTTGTGAATTACCTCTGCACCCAAACTTCAGTAGTAATGAAGTAGTCTTCCCCGAATTTGATAAGCAGTGGGAGTTTCGCAAGTGTGTGGGTGGGAAGCTTAGGTGATGAGTTCAGCCATGGGATGTTGGATGGGTTGTATGGTTGGAGGCTCTGTAGACAGAGACTAGTTAGGGGCTATTGTGGTAAACCAGGGGCAAGGTAAGGAGGACTGAACTGGGGAGGTGCCACTCAGCCCCCATGGAATATCCCCCCTGGACATCACATGGGGATGCCTAATGGGCACAGCAGGTTTCCAGTCTGAATGCTGTCAACATGTGTTAACAGTGGCTTGGAGAAGAGGAGGCACTGGTGAGTTCACTTGGGGTGTGTTAATGGGGCCATTAGGAAATCCAGGGGAAGGTGTCTGAGAGACCACTGGGAAAGGGAGTCCAGGGCTTTGAAAAGAATTCAAGGAGATGGGTCTCAAAGTATGTTTTAGGTTAATGTTTTAGGGTAGAAGAAAGTGGCTTAGATTTTACCAGTGTTATCAGTAGTAATAATAATAATTGCCATTGCTATTATTATAACATTTACGGACTGCAAAGCAGTTTCTGGGCCACTTGATTTACATCCCTCACCTCATTTAAAATGAACAGTAATCCTATGAGGTAGAAATTATTATTATCCCTGTTCTATAGATGAAAAAACAGAGTGTTAAAGAACGTGCTTAAACTCACATGGCTTGTGTAGAAGTGCTGGTCAAAACCCACTCCATCCTCTGGACTTAGGAGCTCTGGCTTCAGTAGTCACAATCTTTCCTCCCCTGCACAGGTTGCTTAGCAACTGAGTAAAGGAAAGGAACAGAATGGTATGCTTGTGTAAGGTAAGGGGAATGATGCCAGCAACCCCAAGGATAAGCATCAGGAATCTGCGAGGCACCTGGGAATCTCGCATTTCTGCAGCCTTTTTCTCTTTGGCATAGCTCCACTTTTGTCCCTATGTCCCTTGTAAGCTTCAACATCCCGCTGAATCCTCCACTCCCAGAGTTGCAGAAAAAGTAGCTGCACAGCACCAGCATCCATAGTCTGCTCAATCCATTCCCTGTAAGTAGCCACCTGTCAATATAGTAATAATAATAATAGTAAATTCCTTATAATCTGTATCGTGTTTTCTGCTTCATTCTTTGGTCTTAGGATACCTTCTCAGTTTAGTGGGCAATATGCTATTAGCTCACACCAGGACAGCTTGTATGGCTGAGTTAGGATCTGAATCTGAGTTTCGTGGGCTCCACAGACCCTGCTCTGTTGGATGCATTCACTTCATGTGCCTCTTGTAAAATATAGACATTTGCTTTCTCCTCTTGAAGTGACCCTAGTCTCTTGGGCCAAGAAAGTTCCTTTGCTTGCAGAAGCTCTCGTGGGTATCCTGGGCTCAGACATTCTTCTTCAAAGTCAGCAATCTCAGCCCTTCCGGGCCCTCAAAGAATGAACTTTTCCCTCAACAGTCCAGTCACAGAACAAGTCCACACTCCCAGGCCTGCCCCGGCCAAAGCCAGCTTGATTCTCTTCTATTTCAGGAGTGTGTGTGCAATGGAGAGGTGCATTCTAGGAATCCTGCTTTAGACAGGAACCCCCTTGGCCCCAATTATTTTTTTTTGTCATCGTGGCACATGATACCTAGTACTGCTGGTCCAGGCACCCAGACCCTGGTGGAGGACCATGTAGGCTGGATTCTAAAACCCTGATTTCTACCCATCCTTGCTAGGTGCCCTGATCTCCAGCTGAGTCCATTGACTCTGGTAGTGGACATTTGTCTTCGGGGCAGGGATGGGGGCTTCTCTTACCCATCTCAGTGTCCAAACCTAGACTTCCTCATCTGGCCCAGAATAGGCGTTTAGTAATTGTGGCATGAATAAAATGGTGTCTATTGAGGGGTGACGTGTGGATTCTGAAGACATTGTGCAGATGCGAGTGGGATAAGAGAATGGGGATTGTTGGGGGCTAAGGAGAGCTAGATACTGACGTGGGGACCCTGAAGGAGGTCCTATTTGCAGATTGACCTTCAGGCCATGAGATTCATTCTGGAGATAATCTTTAATCCCTGAACTTGAGGACTCTGTGATAGGTTATCTGTGGGGACTTATTTCTTTTTTTTTTTTTCCTTTTTGTCTTTTCATGTCCGGCAATGGATTGCAACCCTCAGTGTTGCGCACGTACCAGACCTGGACCGGCAACGGGATCGCAACCCTCGGTGTTGCACCCGCACCTCGCTCAGCCAGTGAGCGGGAACCGGTCTGTATGTGGGATCCAAACCCTCAGCGGGAGCGCTGCCGCGCTCCCAAGCGGTGCACTGTAGCAGTGCGCCACTGGGCTGGCCCGGGACTTATTTCTTATTTATTCATTCTACCACATATTTATTGGGCACTACTATGCACAAGGCAGTGAACAAAAATAGACTCAATCTCTATAATGGGATTTATGTACCAATGGGGGGAGGTCCATCTGTGGGAGGGTCAAGAGAAACCAAGTCTTTTAAGCTGTTTGGGGTACAGAAGAAAAACTAAGAACTCCTCTTTCTCCTGCTCCTTCATTCACTTTTATGAATACATTTGACCATCAGATGATATGATCTTTTTTTTTTTCTTTTTGGTGGCCGGCCAGGATGGGGTCCGACGCTTGACCTTGATGTTATAACACCACGCTCTAATGATATGATCTTGTTTTGAGTAAAAGGTGGCAAGAGAATCTCACTGAGTTTGCTTTTGAGTGTAGAAAGTGTCCTGAAATCCAGATGGCTCTTCACAAGCCCAAGAGCTTGGGAGAGGCCATGAGCGGTAGTCCCAGGCTTGTCTGGTAGCCCTCAGTGAGGGTCCTTGCAGTAAATGCCACCACCGCCCACCAACGGCTTATACTGGATGCTGGAACAGTCCTCCGCCTCTTCATGCAAACCTTCAGTATTTCTGGAATCCATCTCTTTTCTTCATCACCCCAGCCACCATCCTGGCTTAGGCCACCACTATCTTTGTGTTGACAACTGCACAAGCTCCTTGACTGCTGTCTCCACGGCCACTCTGGCCCTGCAGCACACTGTCCATAGGCACCCAGAAGGATCTTACAGTGGTGTGAAGCTGGCCAGATCTCTACCCCTGCCCCACTTAAATACTATTCAATAGTTTTGATTGCTCCTAAAATAAAGCAAAAATCCCAGGCCTTGCATGATCTGGCTCAGAGGCCCTGGGCTTGCTGCCCATCAGCACTGCCTAGGGTGTGGATAAAGTGCTGATTCCCAGCTTCCACCCGAAAGTCAGGATTTCAGAATCTCTGGAGGGCAGAAGGGCCAGGGCACAGGTAGTTTTTAAGGTGCCCCAATGCAGGTGATGGTGAGAACGGCTGGTCCAGCCCCTTCCAGCTTCTCAGGACTCATCACTGTCCTCCCCTTTCTTCATTACTCCAGCTGTTATTCCTCTCCCACTTCTGCTCCTCCTTCCATGTCCCCTTCCTCTCTCTGCCCAGCTAATTGTCCTCACCCTTGAAGACTCACACCTTTTCTTCAGGAAGCTTCTAACCCTGAAGAAGTCAGATTTCCTCCTTTGCCGTTACTTCTGATGGTGTTTGTTGTAGCATGGCAAGGGCTGGCAGGCACAGGGACCATGTCTCCTCATCTGTTGGGGTCACCAGTGCACCCAAGTGTCCTTTGCAGCATGACTTCAGCATGTCAGCTGGAGGCTGGGGGTGGGGAGGATGGGAGGGTTGGGAAGCCATGCGACAGGGTCAGGGTAGATGCTCCCTCGCTCTCCTGCACTTGGCTCTGCCTGGAGCTGTGTCAGGCCCAAGTGGCACAGTCAGTGTCCTTTTATATCAGGGTGACACTGGGGCCAGAACCTGAAAGAGGCTTAATCATGGGTACACCAGAGTTTGGACTGCACACCCACAGGCATTTGGAGATGATTTCTGTAGCATACAGGCAATGTTAAAAACTGTAATGTGTTTGTATTTATTTTAAAGTGTGTGACCTAAATGTCTATCACTGGGCAAGTGATGCTGACTCTCCATGTGCATGTAATACGCATTTAGAAATGAATTGATTTCTGCTTATGTGTTCTAAAGAAAAATATGGGTCATGAGTGGTACGGGTGGTACGCAGGGCAGAAATGATGATGGGGTGTAGTGGACACTCCGGTGCATCCCCCGCAAGGTCCCCTTTATGGGGTGATGCACCCACTTCCCCCGGTTGTCATGAGAAGCCCCTTGGCCAGAGATGCCTGGGAAGTTATGCTCCCATTCCTCCCCAGGGTCAACCCTCTGCAAATGACTGATGGACACTGAGTCTAAGAGCTGATCCCCCTGCCTCTGGGCCGGACGATCTCTGTCATGCAGTTCACCCTCCAAACCACCCCCGCCACAGGGTCAGGCTGAGGCTGGACTTGAACCAAACCCATCCCCTCCTGCTCCCCTCCCTTCCTTCTAGGGTCCACCAAAGAGCCTCCCTCTGAAAACCACTAGCACAAGATATCCCATCCCAGGCTCTGCTCTAGGTAACCTACCCAGAGGGTGATATTCAGGGCACTGATGTGGGGAAGGCGGCTTGCAGCTCACCCTCTCATTCTACCATGTTCTACCACGTTCTGTCATGGAGGAACCGAGCTCCGGTTAGAGATGCCATTTGCCCCAGATTACTTGGGACACGGGGCAGAGCAAGTTGGAAGACACAAAAGGTAAAAGAGGACGAGCCAATGAATTTTCTCCACTCACCACTCCCTCCTGTGGCGGCCCCTGGTGCTCGGACTGCGGTTTCCAAGCAGGAGATCATGAGCCTCAGAAATTCATGCTCCTTGCACTCAGGATGATCCATGCTCATCCTTGGAGAGCTGGAGGCCATGGGATTCTCAAGGGGTAGGAGGATGCTGAGCCTTCATCTCATGGAGACTGTCCTGCGCTTCACCCCCTGCCGGCTCTGGAGGCTCCAGGCTTCTTGGTAAGGCCTGGAGCGGGGACGAGAGAGCCCCCAGGAAGTGACCACCCTTTGCTCCACAGATAATTATTCTAGTATCTACTGTGTGCCAGGCACTGTGCCAGGCGGTAGGGACACAGCATTGATGGAACAGACACAAATCCCTGCCCTCGGGGAGGTTCCAGTCTAGAGGGACAAGACAGAAAAAAGTGAATAGAGATAAATAAGAAAATAGCAGATGTGTTTAGTGGTTTGAAGAAAATAAAACGGGAGGAGATGAGGGCCGGCAGCTCTCTTAGACTGGAAAATCTGGGGAGGCTTCTCAGAGGAGGTGACTTTGGAGTTGAGGCTGAATGAAGAGAAGAAGCCAGTCACAAAAGATCTAACAACTTTCCAGGCAGAGGAAACAGCTCGTGCAAAGCTCCTGCTGCTCTGAAAGGGGAGAAGGAGGCAAGCTTGGTCTGATGGGGAGAAGGCTGGAAAATGAGGACACATGTGCCCCCCTGCCTTGTGGCCTCTTCCAACTCAAGACCCAGGCTCTTGACCCATGGTTCCACCCTCCCTCCTGCATCAGGGCAACAAACGGCTCTTAGGTTATTTTGTCCTTGTGGTGTCCCACCCGGGGGTTCAGAGGTGTTGAAATGCCTCCAGTGAACTCGGAGCTTCCCAGTTTTTTAAAATCTTTTTTTTAAAATGAGTTTTTAAAAGTGTAATTCAGTGTACTTTAATATATTCACAGATATGTGCAGCTATCACCACAGTCAATTTTAGAACATTTCCGTCACCTAAGAAAGAAACCCCATACCCTTTAAATATTACCCCCCTATTTTCCCATCCGACTTCATACTGAATCAACCACTAATCCACTTTTTGTCCCCGTGGACTTGCCTATGCTAGACATTTTATATAAATGGAATCATACAATATATGGCCTTTAGAGTCTGGCTTTTTTCACTTAGCATAATGTTTTCAATATTAAGCCACGTTGTAGCATGGATAAATGCTTCTTTCCTTTTCGTGGCTGAATAATACTTCATTGTATGGGTAGACCACAATTTATTTATTCATTCAGTCTTTAATGGATGTGTTGGTTGTTTCCACCTTTTGGCAATTGTGAATCACACTGCTATAAGCCTTCATGTACAGTTTTTGTGTGAATGTATGTTTTCATTTCTCCTGGGTGTATACCTAGGAGTGGAATTGCTGGGTCACGTGGAACTCTAGGTTTAGTTATTTGCGGAGTTGCCAGACTGTTCTCCACAGTGGCTATACCACCTGACATCCCCACCAGCAGTGTATGAGGGTTCCAATTTCTCTTCTTTCCCAGGTTTTAATTGGCACCCCAGTCCTTTCCTAATTTTTAGCTCCTCGGATGCTTCCAAGCTGAGATTCCTGTAGGTCTAGAGCAGGTTACTGGGGGCCAGGGCTCCCGGGTCTAAGCTGAGCCCCACCACATGAGTGTGCTGGGTGAGGTGGAAGAAAGAGGGGAGGGCACCTGCTTGGTCGTTCCCCGGGTGGAGACCACTGAAGACAGAACTGGAATCGATGGAAGGAGAGCCCTGTATTGTGCCATTTTCTGCAGGGTGGGATTTGTGATGCTGGTGTGATTTAGGTGTCCCTGTCATTAAATCACTCAATGAAAAAGCGATTTCCCTTTCAACTCTCTTTCAACTCCTCTGATTCCATCAAGGGGAAAATCTTAGTTGATGCTTATGCGTTTAACGCTTCTTTGACTCTACCTTTCCTTAAACTCAAGCAGAGCAGGTCTCCAGCTGGACTTCCTGGCAGGCTATAGCATCGAACCAGAATTTATGAACTTTGGGGGTGGGCAGTGGCTATTTATTTTCACAATCAATTTTCTGCTTATAGCGGGTGATGCTGATTTTCCATTTCCAAGGAGCCAAAAAGATTAAAAACAACAACAATGTGTATTTACATCAGAAAATGGGCTGATTTAAGAACCAATATGAAGTCAAAGTTCACAGCGGCACTAAGAAGGTGGTAGGCAAATGACTGTAGTTTGGGAATCCTCATTCTAAAGTTTAGGGACCAATAATCAGATGCAATGTTGGGAGCAATGAGGTCCCCAGTCCCAGGGCATGTACAAATGGAAACTGGATGCTGGAAAAATAATCCAGGCAGAGGCTGGGGACAGGGGTGGTGCTAATGATTACACAGCACCTTTCAGCTGAGATTGCATGAGTTTGTGATTCCCATTGTGTTGGGTCAGTTTCCCAATTCCATGGCCAGACAATGTCATTGCTGCAGATGCAACATCATCAGAGGTGCTCCAGTGGGAAGGATGAGGTCGTAGGGGGTAGGGCTTGCCTTTCTTTCCATGCCTCACAGGCATGCTGGTGGGGAAATGTTACTGGATGATTCTAAATTCATAGAGATGGGTCCCCAGCTCAGAACTGCCAACCACAGCGCTGGCTCAGCATCTGCCCTGGTTTTGAGTGTTTCGTGGTAGGAATCCCTCCCTGTTAGTGCCCCCAAGTCTCTAGTTGAGGGGCAAGACCTGCCAGCTCTCAGGTTGGTGAGTCTGTATGGGCTGGGTACACTGATGGAAAGATGCTATATAAGTCAGTTCTGCAGAGAAACAACCAACAGAATGCGTGTGGGTGTGTGTATCTACATATACAGAGAGAGAGAGACGGACAGAGAGACAGAGAGACAGAGAGGGAGATTTATTTTAAGGAATTGGCTTGTGTAATTTTGGAAGTCCAGAATCTGCACGGAGGGCAGCAGGCTGGAGACCCAGGGAAGACCCGATGTTGTAGTTCAAATCCGAAGGCCATTTGCTGGCAGAATTCCCGCTTACCAGGAGGTGATGAGCCTTTTGTTCTATTCAGACCTTCAACTGATTGGATGAGGCCCACCCACATTATGGAGGGCAATCTACTTAACTCAGACTTCGCTGATTTTAAATGTTAACGTCATCCGAAAACACCCTCATGGAAACATTGTGGCCCAGACAAGTTGACAGATAAAATGAAATATCACAGATGCTTTAGTTGTACCAGACACATAGCAGCATTAAGTAAAACAGAATCCCTTTTATATCACTCCCTTTTGAATTCCCTTTCAACCCTTCAAAGAGGAAGTCTCAGTTTTGTGCTAATATGTCCTTAAAACTTCCCTGCCATGTGTGACATCCTGTTTTAGGAAAGAAATAGAAAGCTGGACTTGGCCTTGGCGCTTTCAGCAGCAAGGGTTTCTAGCTGGAATTTAATAACATCGTTTTGTTTTCATTGTATTTCTTTTTCCTGGCACTCTATTTATGGCCGGTGACCCTGACTTTCCACTTCATTTATGATAGAAGGTTTCCTTTTATAAAAATGTAAGTTTAAAGAGCACGTAAGTGACCAGTAATACGGGTGCTACATGGATATACCTGAGATTCTGAAGGCAGCACAGGAATGACAGGTTTGGGAAACATCAACGTAAGCGTAGTTGGGACAGTGCCTGATATGTCCCCTAATTGTCCACATGCCTGGGCTGCCCATTGCCTGTTTGCATTTCTTTCTCTCCTGGAGACAGCCGTAGTGGTTTATTTCCACTTGGTGGCTCTTCCAAGAGCGGTGGCAGTGGATGGGAGGAGAGAGCACCGTCTCTAGGGAGAGAAGGGAAAGGCCTGGGGTGTTGGTTCTAGGGTCACATCCTTGACCATGAAGCTGGTGAGGATTGACTGGTAACACATCGACAGCATTTGCTCTGTGCCAGATTCTTTTCTGAGCACTGTCTCTTAATTATCTTCCAGCAGCCCTAGGAGGTGGGGGTACCCTTTGCCCTCTTCCTGTATTAACTTACAGGTTAATGAGGTGGAGTCCTGGCTTCCTGGTCTTGAGTCTCCTTGGGCCTGGATGAGTTGTAGGCAGTGATGTGCAGTCTTTCACTTGCTGGCAAAATCCATCTACAGAAGTGACAGCCCTGGTCACTGATGAAAGAGGAAAAGACTATGAAGGGAGTGCACCTGATCCCCTGGGGATTCATTGGAAGTCACTAACACAGAGTGCACTGTGAAGGAAACAACATTCCTAACCTAGTGGGTGTGAGCATGAGGCACGCCTTGCGTTTGACACCTGTCTCACCCCTAGCAACCTAATCCAAATCCTCCTAACCCCCGGCTGACATGCTGTGTGCCTGTAGGTACACTGCCAACACTCTCTGGGCTGCAGTGTGGGTTTGCTGGGCAGTATAATGACAAGGAGCTTCTTGGATGACAATAGTCAGTGGGGAGCTCGTTAATGAATGGGGTCAGGCAGCAGTCATTAGCAGAATGGCATTTATTACTTTTTCTGCAAAAGCTGCACAAACTAGCAAACATTCAACTAAGTATTTGCTGAGCAACCATGGGCACTAGGGAAGACGAGTAAGACATTGTTTCTGTCCTTGAGGAACTCTGCATCTAGTAAAGCAGTGTCTCTCCTGTGTCAGCTCCTGCTGGGTAATAAACCACCCCAAAATATAATGGCTTAAAACAGGAAACATTGGTTTAGTTCATGACTCTGCAGCTGGGCTGTGTGGGCTGGGCTTAGCCAGGTGGGTATTCTGGTCTCAGCTGGGCTCACTTGTGTGTCTGTGGTCAGCAAGGGGTCTAGGTTGGGTCAGCTGGGGGTCTAGGGTGGCCTTTGCTGGAAAAGCTTATCTGTGCCCTGTGTGATCTCCTTCCTTCCAGCAGGCCAGCTCGGGCTTGTTCACACAGCAGCCGGGCAGAGAGAGAGAGAGAGGAAGTGTGTGGGGCCACTTGAGGCCTTGTGTCAGAATCAGCACCATGTCACTTTTGCCACCTTTTATTGATAAAATAAATCACAAGACTAGCTGGGGTTCTGCGGGTGGAGAAATACTCCTCCATTCTACCTGTTGACGGGAAGATCCGATCTGCTAAAATTTTGTTAATCCCCCCCTTCCCCCCACTGGTGTACATGAGGTTTGTCTTTTTCTTTTTCTTTTCTTAAAATGTCTTTGTCTGGTTTGGGGATCAGGGTAATGCTGGCCTCATAGAATGAGTTGGGGGGTGTTCCCTTCTCTTCAACTTCCTAGAACAGTTTATTTATAATTCATATTATTCTTTCTGAAATGTTTGGCAGAATTCACCAGTGAAGCTGTCTGGGCTAGAGTTTTCTCTATGGGAAGGGACTCTGGGCTCTTGATATGTTTTTTCCCCCTCTTTTTATTGCTAAACTTGAAAGAAAAGCCTAGTTCCATTTCTTTACTTCTTAGGAGCTCTAGCTCCTTGAACTCTGGCTCCTTCAGTCATTCATTCAGCACACATTTATTGAGCACTTCTGTAAGTGAGGCACCGTTCTAAGTGCTGAGAATAGCATCCTGCAAACACGTGCGAGGTCCCTCACACTGCAGCGGGGAGACGTATAGCACCCAGGGAAACAGGCACAATATGACATCAGGCTGCGAGAGGAGCTGCAGGGAGACAAACAAAGATGGGCTTTAGGGGCCGGCCCGGTGGCGCACTGCTACAGTGCGCTGCTTGGGAAGCGCTGCCGCGCTCCCGCCGAGGGTTCGGATCCCACATACAGACCGGCCGCTCACTGGCTGAGCAAGGTGTGGGAGCAACACCGAGGGTTGCGATCCCGTTGCTGGTCCCGGTCCAGTACGGGCGCAACACTGAGGGTTGCGATCCGTTGCCGGTCACGAAAAAAGACAAAAAAAAAAAAAAAGATGGGCTTTAGTTTACTTCACTACAGTTGTTGTTACGAGTCCACCAGTGAGTTCATTTTCCTTCTGATGCCTTTTTTCATAGTCTCTCCTCTCTCGGCTTCTGGTCCCACCATCTGCTCTTGGTGGCACTCCTGTCCCTGTGCCCACACCTCTGTCTCCTTTACTGGCCTTTTCTCCTCCGTCCCCTGCTCTCCCTTGGCACCTCCTCCCTGGGCAGTATTTCTCATCTGCTGGTGGCTTTGTCTATCATCCACATACCCGTGACGCTGGGATTTCTGTTCCTGGCTCCCATTGTCTCCTGAGTGACAGTCCCGCCCATCTTTCCAACTGCCTGGACACATTTCCACCATTTCTAAACCCAAATGAACTGTTTCCCTCATCCTTCAAAAGTGCATCTCCTGCCCCAATCCCAATACAGATCGTCCACTTTAGCACAAGCTGGGGGCCTCCGGGATCCTTTGCTCCACCCCCCAGCCCATTGCCAAGTCCCGCTGACCCACCTTCATGAAGAGCTCTTGGGGCTGTCTCTTCTGTCCACCCCTCTGTTCCTACCTTGGCTGAGACCTTCATCATTTCCAGCAGCTTCTCCAAATTTGCCTCCTTCTAATCCGGCCTCCTGACTGTGGAATGTTTTTCTTCTAGAAGCAGATCTTATGTCTTTTCCTGCTTAAAAACCTTCCCAGGCCCCCACTGCCTCCAATATAACATTCACTCTCCTTCGTGTGGCCTCCAAGCCCATGTGTGTCCCTGCCCTGCCTGTCACACACCCTCCCCGTGCGTGGGCTGCTCTGCGCCTTGGGGTGTCCTGCACCCTCTGCCTGTGACACCCTCTCCCCATAGCCCTGCCTGGCAAACCACCCATCTTCGGAGACCCAGCTCAGGCACCACTCAGGAGCAGTCACTCACATGTCTCCCAGCACATGTGTCATCACGTCATGTCTATGCATTTATACACCCTGGTCCTTCACAGACCCTGCAGCTCCCAGGGCACATGGAACATGCCTTAATCACTCATGTGTCACCAGGGCCTGGAACATAGTGGGATCTCAGTAATTGCATGAATAATTGCTTCGTTTTTAAAGACTGAGCAATAGGCTGGTAATCACTGGCTGAGGTGTGAGCCACAGTCCTGCCACTTGCAAACTGGATGTGTGAACAAATCCCTTTTTGCCTACAAAGTGGATCACAGTCCTTGCCCATCCCTACAACATGGCTGTCCCCTCACTGACGGGTGTCCATGCAGGGAGAGGAGCCTTCAGCCTGGAGGATGACTATGTTCTGTGCTTCCCTGGTCCCCAGTGTGATTCACAAAGTGTGTCCCAACCTCTGGGAGAATGACATGTCTTGATGGCCAGCATTGGAGGCCAGCATTGGAAGCCATATGTGGCCCCAGGGCATCAGATGGATCCCCTGATCAGGCCTTGAAGTAGCAGGACCCCACAAGAGAATGAAATTCAGATTTAGTTTGGGAAATACAGTGGTTACTCTGGTGCTAGACCACCTGGATTCAAATTCCAGCTCCAGCCTTGACTACTTGTGTAACTTTGGGGAAGTTGCCTAACCTCTCTGGGCTTTATTATTATTATTATTTTACCTACAAAATGAGGCTAATTATAGCAACTACATCATAGTGTTTTGGTGAGTAACGGATAAGTTGATATGTGTAAAGAGCTTAGAACAGTGCCTGGCGCAGACGAGGCAATAGATGTTGGCTGTCATTATTGTTGATGTCATGGTTATTACTATTCCAGTGGATTGAAGACCCAGGGCTGCCCAGACAGAACCATCCTCAGTGGCTTTTGCCCTGGAGTATTGCCAAATTCCACTATCCTGACTGTTGCCATTTCCAGACAGAGCCAAGTGCTGACTTTGTGCCTGAAGTCCCAGCCACACTGAGCACGGTGCTGAGCTGTCCAGGCTACCTGGGCTCCCGCCATCCCCAGGGTATCTTGGTCACCTGGATATTCCTGGCTGGCTGGTGTCCAGACACCAGAGCAGGAGACCGAGCTGACCTCTGCTTTCCTGAAAACAGAGACCAAAGCCACAGTCCCCTCGGATTGCTGCGGGCAGTGGGAGGGGCCTGGGTTCCGGTCCCCCGCCCCACCCCCGGGGTTGAGCCACCAGCTGCCTCTTGCAGTGTGGCCTGAGTGACTGCTCACAGCACGGCCCTCCCCAGGGTTCGGTGCCGGAGCCTCCCTGGCCTTCTGAGCAAGAGCCGTGGGTGGAACACTTCTGGTCGGGGGACTGCCCTGGAACTCCAGACGCCAAACATCTCAGGTCTGTGTTGAAAGGTCCCACACCTCGGGATTGTCCCTTCGCCTACAATTCCGGGAAAGCGCTCCAGCTCAGGCTGAGAATGGGCTGTGGTTTAAATTGTAGGAAGAACTCCTGAGGGTGGGAATAGATTTGGGCGGACCCAGCCGTCATCTTAACAGTGTGTTCTCCGTCCTCGGGAAGCCGCTGGGCCCTCGCTCTCTGCTTCCCTTGCACGTAACAGAGCATGTGCCAAAGCAGCTTCCTTTGGCAAGAGCAGGAAAGCAAGGGCTCCCGTGGTGCAGATTTGTGTTTTTATGCAGGAGAGGACAGGAGCGGACCTGTAACTGCCCATGGGCAGTCCCGAGGCCTTTTACTCACCCGCAGACCCTGATAGTGATGTCCCACCGTCATTGGCAAATCAAATGCTGCTTCTAGGGGAGGGAGGGCCAGCGGGTCACCAGCAGGACTGCTGTGAGTTTCTCCACACCCAGGGCGAGATGCTCACGTTCACACGCTTCAAGCAAACACTGGACTAAGGCATAGCAGGACAGCACCGCTATGTCAAAGACAGTGAAATGTCAGTTCAGCGTGTATCCTGTTATCCGAGGTCTGGGTGGACATTTTGGGGGGTACCCGTCCTCATCCTCTCAACCTTTAGATTGAGCCACAAAAATTCCATTCTGTGTGCAGAATTTCCCTAGCCCCACCCCCACCTCCCAAGGCCTCCTTCCTCCTCTTTTCTCTTCCTCCTCCTCCCCTGCCCCACTCCCTCCAATTCTGATGCCCAGAGGATACGTGCTGCTTCTCCTACCCTGGTTACTGATTCTTTTTCCTTGTTTTAAAAAAACTTTTTTCTAAATTTTAAGTTCTGATATTCTGTGTTTCTTGTTATTTTTATGTGATTGTTTGTATGTGTATTTCACAGTACAGGGAGTATTTAGGTCTTCCATCTGAAGATAGCTTACTATGATACCTCAGGCACACCTGAACCAAGGTCAAGGCGTCCAGGCAATTTGTTGCACTCTGTGAGATCGACCTGAATCTCTGGATGGAAAGAGGGCACACAGTGAAAAATTTAGAAAACAGAACTGAGTCCATTTTGCCATGTCTGAATGAATCCTTTTGGTGATCAGGGAAAAACTCTATCCATAATTCAAACCGTTCTCAAAGTAGATCGACAAAGACAGCAAATGCTTCAGCTTGGCTAATGAACTAATAGGCTTAAAAATGCAGAAAACCCTATTTTTAGTGCCAATGAAGACAAAATAGTAGTTCTTAATCAGGCCCTCTCTTAATTAGTACAGTTATATCTCAACTTTAGCTAATGGACCAGTGCACAGAGATGCTGCCTTCATACAAAGCTCGAGGGAAATCCAACCAAAGGTAAAGGACACATCAGTGACTTGACGCTGCCTTGTGCCTTCTCGCCTTGTGAGGTTTTTTTTTTTTTTTTTTTTTTTTTTTTTTGGTGGGTGGCTAGTAAGGGGATCTGAACCCTTGACCTTGGTGTTACAAGGCTGTGCTCTGACTGATTGAGCTATCTGGCCAGCTCTTGCCTGGTTTCAATTAAGCTGCAGTGTGGTATTCATGAGGCCCTAAGCATGTGAGTAGGAAAGAGGGTAGTAGAAAAATGCCCTGGATTTTCAAATGAAAAACCAGAGATTTGAGTCCCAGCTCTGTGAACGTTGGCAAATCACCCGAAGCCTTTGGGAGCCTCAGCTTCTCATCTGTAAAGTGGGGATAATGAGACTTTGTTTAGCCAGCTTCTTAAGGTTCACGTGAAGACCTAAGGCAAGAGGTGCCCTGTAAACTAGCCCTTTAATCACGGTGAGTCACATTTTCATGTGAGATGACTCCTCAGGGCTCCCCATCCTACATCTGCTCTATCTCCTGCACGTCTTGGGGTAATGCTGGCCCCTGTGCTGACGCAGTTAGGAGCAACGAATGCCATGCGTGGCATTGCTTGTCATGCTTGTCTTGAGCCAGCAGCAGCTGCTGAGGCTGCACATGGCAGAGAGCAGGGGAGGGCTGAGTCGGGAGAGAACGTGCCCTGCAGAGGCGAGTCTAACCGCAGCCTTTTAACTGGAACCATACATTTGCTCTGCATCTGGGGTTCTGCAACAGAAGACTTGGACTGATAAAAAATTTAGAAATCTTCCTTGTAACACCAAGGTCAAGGGTTCAGTTCCCTTTCCCAGTTGCAAAAAAAAAAAAAAAAAAAAAAAAATCCTAGCTAAGACAGAAAAAAAAAAAAAAAAAAAAAAAAAATCCTAGCTAAGACAGAAAAAAAAAAAAAAAAAAAAAAAAAATCCTAGCTAAGACAGAAAAAAAAAAAAAAAAAAAAAAAAAATCCTAGCTAAGACAGTAAGAATAAAAAAGAAAAAGAAAAAAAAAATTAGAAAGAATGCAGAAAGAAATTTAGAAATAAATGTAGAAAACAGATGGAGCCACAGAGAGAAAAAAAGAAAGAAAAAAAAGTAAGGAAAGAAGGAAGAAAAGAAGATAGAAAACTAGAAATGATAGGGAAAAAGAAGACTTTTTAAGAAGTTCAGTCATAGTACACTATTTGGCTCTGCAGTATACAATATATACATAGTGATAATGTAAATGACAGTTATTGATCTAAGTATAGATTGTACTGGGATAATGGGAGAAGTGGGGAAGGGGCAAACAGTGGTGAAAGAGAAACTCTTCTCTAAGCAGAAAGTTAATAATAATTAATCAGAAAATTGAAATGCATGAATATTGCTTGGAAATCTGGAGAAATGGGGAAAAAAACAGCTGAAAGGGTTGAAGGTGATTGCTTCCCGAGAGCAGAACTGGGGTAGAGCAGAAGGCTGTCGTTTTTCATCATGTGCCTTTTGGGTCTGTTATCTTTTTTTAAAAAATCATGTAGATTAACACATATTTTAAAAAGAGAAGTTCTGCAAATCATAGGACTTTGATTTCTAAGGAACTTGAAAATCTCACCTAACGCAGTCTTCTTCATTCAAAGAGGTGAACACTCAAACCCAGGACGCCTTTTAGAATGTTCTGATCCTGAAGAAATTGCAAAAGGAAAAACAACGTGGTTTATACTGCTCAGTGAAAGTGACAGGCTTTTGGGAAATGGTAGTTGACTGCTGAAAGAGTCTGAGGGGTCTCCCACGGAGGTTGGTAGGGCTATGGCAATGGGGGCCAGGAGACCCCATTCTAGTCTTGGCCTTATTCCCACTTCGCTGGGATTAGAGCAAGTCTTGGCCCTCCCTGGCCTCAGTTCCCACCTCTGAACAATCAGGGCTTTGACTTTTCTTAGGGTCGTTACATCTCTACATTTTTAAAACTGTAAAATGACAGCAGATAGCTTTCTGTACACTGGGCACGGCAGGGAACAGAGGGGGAAATAGACTATAAACAAATGAAAGAATAAGATGCTTTCAGATCACACAAGTCTTCCAAAGAAAATAAACCAGGACGCCTGGATAGATTATTTTGGAGGGGGCGTGGTTACTTTACATCACGTGGTCAGGGACGCTGCTGTGAGTAGGGGATGTTTGCATTGAAACCTAGGTAACGCCAGAGAGACAGCCAAGGGTGGACGGACAGACTGCTCCAGGGAACCATGTTCGAGGGAACTGAGATAAGCCCCGTCTGGCTGAACAGGCAGAGCACTGAAGTCTGCAGGAACAAAGTGGGGGAAGGCAGATCAGTGTTCAGTACTACATTTTTTTGAAGGGAAAATAAGTTCCTGTGAATGGCAAGGATTAATTCCACTGGCACCTTGGGTTTGGTTGACCAAACTTCATGCAACACACAGCCCCAAGAACTGTTCGTTATTCCGTATCGCCAGAGACGGCACGATGCCAACACGGTGTGTGTCATGGCAAGGAGACATGCTGCTGGAAAAAGCCCTGGGATGCGGCAGAGGCTGTTCTCTAGGTGCCAGAATTATACTTCTGGGGCAACTAAGGGATGTTCATAAGTCAGAGATATGACATCAAGGCTTCTCTACCCACTCACATTGTTCCTAAGTTGATGCAGTACTCTACCCTCTGAAGTCCCATCAAGGCTGGCACGGCACGAACAGTGTCCAGTATGCCTTACAGTAAATTAAATTAAAAAAATTAAATGACATGTCAAATACATTAAATGCACATATTTTTGGACTCGGCGCCTCCTCTTCAAGGAATTTCCTTCAATATACTAATGCAAGCATATAAAAAGTGCAAGGATGTTCATTGGCAGTGTAGTGCGTGACAGCAAAAAGTCTGGAAGTGACCATCCGTAGGGAATTAGTTAAGTAAATTGTGGCACAGCCACACAAGAACACCAGGCAGCCATACGAGCTGGAAAGGAAGGGTCTCCGAGGGATACTATTAGGTAAGAAAAGCTAGGCTGGAGGATGAGCTTAGACTTGTAGCCAAAGGAGCTTGCTGGAGCTCCCAGCTCCACTCCTCTGTCCCCCCACCAGCCCTGGGCCCTTCCAGTCAAGTGAAATTAGTGCTCTGTGGGAGCAGCCACACCCCTCCCTACTTGAAAAAGGGGGTGTGAGGAAGGGCAAAGGCGCTGCAGTGGGGCCCCTTAATAGATAAGCTCCACCAATCCAGAAAGCGGACAATGGAGTCCCTACCAATTGGGAGCGAAGAAGTGAGTGAGGGGCGGGACATGAAGTCAGGAGTGTTACTCTGGTATGGCTCCCTCCATAAGGAAACATTAGGAGTGGGGAATAAGCGTTCCCACCTAACAAGGATGCACAGGGACCTGAGAGCAGGGGTGCTTCTAGGAAGGGCACTGGGAGGTTGGCATCAGGGGTGGTGGCAGAGAAGGGACACTTATTTTGGTATAGAGGTGCACAAGTAAAGGGTCATTTTTAGGATATCCTCTACTTAGAAGTGATTTCCTCCAAAACTTCTGGTGAGGGCACCAGCAAAGTCCTAGGTTCACAAGTTCTGCAATGGACTTACCTCGTTTTTGTGTTTTTTACTGGAGATCTGGATTTCAGATGTTGTCATGGGACCAAGTAGGTGACACTTACTTCTCTGTTCCATAATTTTCTTGAGTGCCCATGCCCAATGGTTCAAACCAATCTCTAGCCCCACTGCGTGCCCCAGACTTTTCTCTTATGCTGGACTCAAGACCTTCCTTGACCTCTTATAAAAACTTACCCCTTTCTCTCAGGAGCCTATCCCTGGTGTCTGAAACGTTTAACTGAAATCATTCCCGGGGCTTAAAGCAGCGTCTCCCAGACGTCAGGTGTTTGGGACCCACCTCAGGATTTTTGCTAACACTGAGGACCATCAGCCCTTTTACTTACATAGTATTTTAATTAAATGACTCACTTGTAAAATTTCAGTACATTTGTTTTAAAAGGATACTTTATGTCACTACTGGAAATGATATTACTTCCCATAAAAAGAAAGAGCCTTAAAAATAAATGTAGTAAACTCAAAACAACTTTAAATTCTAGCTACAAACTATGGCCTAATCAAAGATCTGTGTTTTCTTTTAGTTAAAAAGATATTGATAATTGTTAGAGACAGAATGGCACCAGACTGGGTCTTTTTCCTTGGTGGACTCAGACGGGTAAGAATGGGGACTTCCTTACTAAGTGGTTCAATGTTATTTAATGCCGTATCAATGTACCACTCAAAATCATGCCTTATAACATTTGAATTCCACACTTTGGGAAAGAATGGGTTAGAGCTTTTTTTTTTGTCTAGACAGTTTCAGTTATGTGTCTATATGCATTTGTGTCATCTGAGCAGAACAATATATGAAGCCATTGTCACCTGGAGTTTGTGGCCCTGACGAAGTTGGCATTTGGCATTCCAGCTGATATTAAAATAACAGCATTCAGTATGGTACATGAGCTTTTTCTTAGAGGGTCAGAAATGCATATGTTTGGAGGCAGCATGTGGTGACAGCTAAGAATGATGCAGGCCTAAACAAAGGGGAATTTGTCCTTTTTAAAAGAATTGGAAGAATCTCTGAGCTGGTTCGTTGGGTTTTTCCAAGTAACGATATGCAGAATCAGATCTGGGACCTCTCAGATTGAGTTCTGCAGCCACACAGTTCCTGGCTCATTGTTAATGACTCCTGGGTCTCAAGCAGTGGCCCCTGTGTGAGCCCACAAGCCACGATCAGTCCCAGGAAGGAATAATGGGGTGGGGGGGGGTGAGCATGGTCAAAGAGGAGAGCTGACAGACAAAGGGTGGAGAGTTTGTGCAGTGCATGTCAACTGGAAGAGGTGGGGGAGTTGTTGCCAGAAAAAAGGCTGGTTTAAATGATTCTGCTTGAGAAATATCAGTGGATGCTTAAACTACCAGAGTTCAAGTTTTGTGAGAGATAGGATCTTTATCTCAAATATCTCCCGACACGTGCTACAACACAGATGAACCTTGTAAACATTATGCTCAATGAAAGAAGACAGACACAAAAGCTCACATATGGCATGATTTCATTTATATGAAATATCCAGAATAGGCAAATCCACAGAGACAGAAGGTAGACTAGTGGTTGCCAGGAGCTGGGGCAGGGAGGAATGGGGAGTGACTGCTTACTGGGTATAGAATTTTCTTCTTGGGTGATGAAATATTCTAGAACTAGATAATAGTGATGGATGTATGACATTGTGAATGGACTAAGTGAAATGACATTTGAATGATATTGTGAATGTCACTAATGGTAAATTTTATGTTACATGTCTTTTGCTACAATAAAAAATATCTCCCCCATAAATTACTTTTTAATTGCTAAGGAAAAATGTACAGTGAAAGAATCTGGAAAACCATAACCAAGTGATTAAATTTAGCATCACCGATAGTGGGACAGACTGACATATTCTGCCTCCTGGATACACTGAGGACACACATGGCTTATGTAGCCTTCCTGCCAAAAAAAAAAACAAACCCGAATCAAATCATGAGGAAACATCAAGTACAAATTTGAGGGACGTTCTACAAAATAAATGGTCAATACTCTTAAATAACATCAATGTCATGAAAGACAAAGAAAGGTTGAGGAAACATTACAGATTAGAGGAGACTAAAGAGACATGACAACAAAATATAAGACATCATCTTAGATTGGGCCATGAAAAAATAAAGCTACAGGACATTATTGAGATAATTGGAGAAATTTGAATATGCACAGTAGTTGAGATACTAGTATTGTATCATGTTAAATTTCTTAATTGTGATCATCATACTGTGGTTATGTAAAAGAAAAAGTCCTTTTTTTTCCAGAAATTTGTGTCAAAATATTTTGACGTGAAGAGGTATGGTTTAAGCAACTTATTACCCTCAAGTGGTTCAGAAAAAATATGTGTGTGTGTGTATTAACCCACTTAAAACTGGGGCTAAAATTTCATCATAGTGAAAACAAGGTCTGATTTGGAATATATTTTAAAAAGTGAAACGAAAAATTAATTTTGTTTTCTACAAATTCTTAGTAATAGTATCTGGTCACAAATTATTGGAATGAAAGAAGAATGAACTGAGTGTTGATTTTAGGGGGCTGCATTCTTCCAACCAGACTGTTTGATGTGATATCTTCACTTGACATTTGAGTTGCGTCGACCAACATAATGGTCATGTTTGTGAAAATGTTCAAAAACTTCACCAATTTTCCCTATTTTAATCCGTTAGTATTCAAATCGTTCTTTTGAATGGTTGTCTTTTTACATCATCCGTGTTTGTTTATTTCCTCTTTTATTGTGAATTAGTCCAGCTCAGACAAGTCCTCATACGTTCATAATGCCTTTGGTGACTTTTGGGCAGTTCTCCAGTGTCACTTTCATCAGTTTGGTACAACTGTGGCTCTTTTACAAGATTTGCAGTTTTATTTTGCAATTACTTCCTCTTGTATATTATTCAGAGTAGAAAAATTACCCTGAAATCTCAGTAGTTTAACATCCAAAGACGAATTTCTCAATCATAATATCTGTCCACGATGTGAGGCTTCAGTATATTATAGCTGCACCATCTCCAGCTACCTCTTCAGGTGGAGGGAGCACGAAAAACACACACCTGCTCTGCTAGGTTTCAGCCCTTGCTGTGCAATTCTGACCCATGAGTCAGACTTAGTCTCAAGGGCCCAACCTCACAGCAAGGGTGTCTGGGAAATGTAGTCTTCGTGGGTAATCAGAGAGAGGAAAATAAAATGGCAGCTGTCTGCCACACGCTGTGTATTTGTATTTTGTGATCCAACGTTGTTCAAGTGGGGATAGATACTAAGAGTAGGGGTGTTTGAGTGGGGATTGATTTTATAAATGGTCAGATCATTAGGAAATAGTTTTGTATTGTGATCACTTTTGCTTTGTTACTCTGATAATGAATACTCAGATGACAAGCTTCTGGGGCATGGGTGATCAGGAACAGCATCTTAGCACACACAGAGCTACTCCTTCTGACCCCGGGCCCACGGTGTGCTGAACAGGCACTGTGCTTTTCTGAATTAGGGATTTTAACTCGTCCCCACCCCTCCTCAAGGAATATGTGACATCTGGATCCATCAACAAACAGCTCCTCATGCCAGACTTTTTGTCCAGTAAAATCTCCAGACAAGGAAAGATGAAAAGAACTGTTTTTGATTTTCTTTCCTTTTTTTTTAAAAAAAAAAAAAAAAACAAAAAAAAACATGACTGGTAAGGAGATCTTAGCCCTTGACTTGGTTTTATCAGCACCACGCTCTCCCAAGTGAGCCACACACCGGCCCTATGTTTTTGATTTTCTAAAACCCCCTTTAAAGTTGCTCGTTTTTCGTTTTCATTTTGCTTTGTCATTGACACGTTTGGTTTTCTCTCTCTCACCTTCTTTAGTACGTGCCCCTCTGGGCTTTCAACGTGACCGCTCTCTACCCCACCCTGTGAAAATGTTGGTGCTTCTCGCCTTCATCATCGTCTTCCACATCACCTCCGCAGCGTTGCTGTTCATTGCCACCATCGACAACGTGAGTTCTGTTTCCTACTGACCGTCTCGGTATCCCAGAGTCCATAGAATCAGCATTGAGAACTCATCAAGGTGACCACGATTTGGGGTTGTCCTCCCTACCAAGGCATACCATCTCCTGAGCCCAGGCCTGAGGACCTTGGCCTAAGTGTGGGGGTTCTGGAGCATCCTATGTGTCTGAGAGTGGACTAACAGTATAATGCCCGCTGGACTGATAAGGTATCCTAACACCAGCTAACTGTATGGATTACAAGGAGATTATTACTACTACTACTACCACTATTATTATTATTATTATTATTGATGGGTGGTTACTTACAGGGAACAGATTGGGTAAACTATCAATCCCAGTGCTGTGCAGCTGCTTTCTCTGCAGCCACGGTGGGGAGGGACTCAGAGACAAAAGTGGAGCTATGCCAAAGAAAGAAAGGCTGTGGAAGTGGAAGATTCCCAGGTGCCTCTCAGCCTCTTGTTGCTTGTCCTTGGGGTTGCTAGAATCACTCCCCTTACTCTACACAAGCATAGCATTCTGTTCCTTTCCTTTCCCCAGTTGCTAAGCAACTTGTGCAGGGGAGAGATTGTAACTATTGAAGCCAGAGCTCTGAAGGCCACGAGGATGGAGTGAGTTCTGACCAGGATTCCTGCACATGACTAGGTTTGGATGGCAGGTCTGGAGAGCAGAGACATTTCTGATTCCCCTGCAGAGCCTGGTATAATGCATGACTCTAGGAAGCACTTCAAGGATGTTGTGTGAATTCAACTTTCTTCTGGGTCAGAGTTCTCAACCTTGGCACTGTTGTCATTTTGGTCTGGATAATCCTTTGTTATGGAGGCTGTCTTGTGTATTGTAGGATATTTAGCAGCATTCTTGGCCTCAACGCACTAGATGCCAGCAGCAACCCTCCACCCTCCGTTGTGACAACCAAAAATGTCTCCAGACATTGCCAGATGTCCTGAGAGGAGCACAATCACCATCCTTTGAGGGCCACTGTCCTAGATCCCCCAGGTGACCCATTCCAGTTGACCTCTGCTCCCTACCCTGACATCTCCTTACTAGCCAGGAGCCCATGTTACTAACTCACTGGGCCAGCAGAGCTCATGCTTGGACCTTTCTAGACTCTACATGTGCCCCCATGAAAATTTAACTCTTTCCTTTGGTATCAAGCTTGTGGCCACATGGCAGAAATGTATTTAATAAGTAACCTCTTGGCATAGGTTAATACCCCCTGGCAGGAAATGAAGCTTTTTAATAGAGGTCGTGTGTGGCCCACACCCCGATCCAAAGGCTTGGCTTTAATTCTGATTATTTCTGATGGCAGAGATACTTAAGGGGCAGAAACACTGTTCAGAAAGCCAAAAAAGTGTGGCCACCAACTCAGCCTACCTAGGGACTCCTGTTGATTAATGATTATAACAATAATAACATAAATGACAATACCTGTCATTTAGAGAGCAGCTGCCATGGCCAGGCCCTGTGTAAGCCCTCTTATGTACATCATCCCTGTGATCCTCACCCCAGCTCTACGAGACAGGGGCTCTCCTTGTACTGGTTTGCAGGTGGCAGAACTGAGCCTCAGGGCAGTTCAGGTGCTTGCTGGAGCTTATACTGCAGTAAGTGGCAGAACTAGGATTTGAACCATTCCAGAGACTCCTGATCCTAGATTCCATCGGGGGAGATGAACACAGTGATCATGTTTGGATTTCAGAGGTTCTTGCCAAGTTGCCATGAGTGGCTTGGGCAGAGATCACTTTGATGCTCTGGGTTAAAGTATTTGGACCCCACCATCCAAAGAGCTGATGGTCTTGGTATTGAATGTTCTGTTAGAATCTCCTTTTTCTGTGTTTAGCATCTAGTCGTTTGGGATCCTGAAGAGGTCCTAGACTTAATGAAAAGCATAGACAGACATTAGGGGCAGAAAAACCATCAGTTAACCCTGTCGAGCACCCTGGGGTATTTATATTGCCATAGTACTTACTGAGAAGATGCAGATGGACTTTTTTGCCCATCAGAGAGTCAGATGGTATTCACTGTGAGTTTGGAATTGTGCTTGGGCTGGGCACATAGTGGGAGCTCAGTGAACATTTGTTGACTGGATGGATAGGTAGGGGAGATTCCAGTCTTTGGGTGGTGGGGGTGGAGGGAGCTGCAGACCACAGAGAGAAATGAACACACTGGACCGAAGGCAGGAGAGTCTGGTCTGCTCATTCCATCCATCACCGGCTCTCCCCCGCTGAATTTCCTCCTCTTCTAACTCCGCTCTCACGTCTCCCCTGCAGTTCTGGTGGAGCTGACCACCATCTACTCTTACTACCTCCAACTCGCCCTCATCTCTTCTCCACCCTGTGAACACCTGGGCTACCTCTTATCCTTCAGCAGACCAGCAGCCTGGGCATCACCTGGAGCTAGTTAGAAGTGCAGGATCCCAGGCCCCACCCCAGACCTCCTGAATCAGAATCTGCATTTGAACAGGAGCCCCAGGTGGTTTGCCTGTGCACTGCAGTTTCAGAAGCTCTGGAGCCCAATTCTTACCAATGCTTACCTGCTGTGCCTCATTAGGAGTCAGTGTTTGCATCATTAACAAACAGGCTTCCTCTCTGTTTCCCCTTCGTGTTATAGGCCTGGTGGGTTGGAGAAGAGTTTTTTGCAGATGTCTGGAGAGTATGCATCAACAACACGAACTGTACGGAAATCAATGACACCTTTGAAGGTGAGTGCGGATGAATGAAGCCGATTGAGAAGTGCTGACCCCTCACCCTCCTCTCCATTCAGGCACACTGAGGTGGGCCTGGCTGAGCATGCTCAGTGCACCCCAGAGCAGGGACAACCCAAGCTGGAGATGGGAGGGGTGTGCAGAAGCTGGAGGCTGGAGGGGAATCAACTCCAGCTAAATTGGGCTTCATCCCTTCTCTTCTTTTCTTGACAAAGCAGCTTCACTCCTTTGACAGCGTCAGCTCTCATCTAGAATTTTCTCCCACTCCTCTTTTATCCAAGCCTCACCTCTAAATAGACTGAAATTTACACTCTGGTCACTTTTCCCCATCTCAGCAGCCTCCTGTGGCAGAAACCAGACAGCTGGCTTCTGTCCACTTTGTTCACGAGCTGTGTGATCTTACCCTGGACAGGTCATTTGAGCTCTTGGAATCTCATTATCTGCAGTTGTAAATTGGAGATGATGATGCCTCTGCCCTGCCTCCCTCTCGAAATGAGCTAAAATACATGAAAGCGCATTGAAATATAGAAAATCCCACCTAAAAACATGCTGTCCACTCTTTTTCATTGCAAAGTGCATGGTTCTGTTTTTTATTATAAGAATGATGGAAGCTGTACTTTAGGATGCCAGTTGTCTGATAAAATACAGGATGCGTAGTTAAGTTCAATATTTCAGATAAACAACAAATAAATTTTTTTAGTGTAAGTATGTCCCAAATATTACATGAGACAACCTTATACTAAAATTTTTCTTTATCTGGTGTTCAAATTTCACGGGGCATCCCGTCTTGTGGTTTTTGTTTGTTTGCCAAATCTCACAATGCTATTTGGGGAGCACGGGACCCTATTCCTTAGGTCCCTAAGGCTCACCATGCCCTCAGTAACAATATCAACGTTCATAGTAAAGGCAATACAATCACCAATGGACAGCGCCACGTACCGAAGGTTTGCTGTGAGGCACAAGGCTAAGTCCTTTACATAGTGACCTCATAGACCCGTCAGATAGGGACCATCGGCCCCACTTTAAGATGGGGTAACTGAGACCCAGAGTGGTTAAGTTACCCAATGTCACACAGTCCAGAGCAAATGATGAACTAGGATTCCAATCTAGATGTGACCAACTCTGAAAAGAGCGGTCCGTGAACTGTCAGCCCCAGGCCTGTTTTTATATGGCCCGTGAGCTAAGAACAGTTTTTACATTTTTAAAGAGTTGTTAAGGGCCGGCCTGTGGCTCACTCAGGAGAGTGCAGCACTGGTAGCGCCGAGGCTGCGGGTTCGGATCCTATATAGGGATGGCCGGTGCACTCACTGGCTGAGCGTGGTGCAGACCACACCGTGCCGAGGGTTGCGATCCCCTTACCGGTCAGAGAGAGAGAAAAAGAAAAAGTTGTTAAAAAAAAAACCCCACAAAAACAAAACAAAAAATATGTGACAAGATACTGTATGGTCCACAGAGCCTAAAATCTTTATTGTCTGACCCTTTACTGAAAAATATTTGTTGACTCCCCCACTGTAAAACAGCTTGCTTTTTTCCTTATGTACATTTATTTTAAAGGGAGCTTTGCATCCCTACCGTAAGTGATAAACTGGTACCAATTGCCATAAAAGAAGGAAAGCTTTAAAAAACTTCTAGATGTTGCTAAAGTCTGGCCATACACGCTTACCTCCTGAAGGCTGCAAGCCTGTTTCTGGTTCTTTCCATGTTAAAAAATGAAACTAAATAACTGAAATCCTGATAGTAGCAGGTGTAAAAGTGCTAGGGCGCCTAATGGAGAGCTCCTCCCTAAGGTCCCCAGAATTTAACAACAGCAAAGTGAACATCCTCCTCTTTAAGTGAGTTTCTGTTGTTTGGTGCCCTCATTGGGCTCCCCCTACCCTAATTCCAGGGACCACCAGTGTCACATTTCCCAACTTTGAGAAACTTTGTTCTAAAACATATCTTTTTGTAAAACCATGTTTTTCACATTTGCCCCATCGTACAAGTCACCTGGAATACTTGCCAAAAATACAGATTCCTGGTGCCCATCCTGGTGCCCATCCTGGAAAGATGGTAGCAGACTCTATCGAGAGGCTCAGAAATCTGTATTCGTTTTTTTTTTTTTTTTTTTCGTTAAATTTTTATTTTGTCAATATACACTGTATATGATTATTATGGCCCGTCACCGACACACAATGATTCTTAATAAACTAAATTTTTTTATTATGACTTATGGCTCCATGTTGTAAATAAAAAAACATTTTACCAATAGTTTGGAATTCTCATCAATAACAATTATTGACCACCCAAGTTAGTGAATTTCTGTGTGTATGCACTGAGTAGGGGAGAAAAGCAAGTGCCTTGGACATACTTTGTAAGGAACTATCGGCTTGTCATGCAAGCAAATGACAACTATGTAAACAAACTAACTTAACCACTATATATGTCATTTTTTACAAGAGACGGTCTTAAACTTTGTATATAAATTTTAATTTTCTTTTTTTTTTAATTTTAATTTTCAGAGCGCCGCCGCGCTCCCAAGCGGCGCACTGTAGCAGTGCGCCACCGGGCCGGCCCTTGTTTTTTAAATTATATTTTTATTTTAAAATTTAGTTGCGCATAGTTGTGGGATACAGTGTATTGTTTCAATACATGCATATATTGTACTATGATTTACTTAAGGTGAATAGCATATCCATCACCTGACCATTTATCTTTTCTTTATGGTGATTACAGTCAAGATCCTCTTTGCTAGCTGTTTAGAAATATACAATATAATATTATTAGCTGTAATCAGTCTAGAACACCAGAACTTATTCTTCTTATCTACCTGTAACTTTGTACCCATTAACCTACCGCTTCCTCTTCCCTTGCCTGCCTTTCCTTCCAGGCTTCCAGTAACCAGTATTCCACTTTCTACTCCCATGAGAACCACCTTTTTTTTAGATCAGGAATCTGGGATTTTTTTTTAATGGACGTATAATTTACAAACAAGGAAATGCATACTTCCTAATGGCTCAGTTCAATGAGTTCTGACAATTGTATATACACCCATGTGACCACCATCCAAAACAAGGTAGAGAACATTCCTGATACCCCAGAAAGTTCTCTCAGGCCCCTTTCCACTCAATTCCCACTATCCCCTCCCCTGAGGGCAACCACTTTTGACTTCTGTCGCTGTAGTTTACTATATTCCTGTTCTTGGACTTCATACCAGTAGAGTCATCTGGTGTGAGTGTTGGGGGGTGGGTAGTCTGGCCTCTTTCACTCACCATAAGGAATAGGGGGAGGGGCTAGGTGCTGTCCAGGTGACCCCAATGTGCAGCCAGAATGAATGAAGATCCACTGCTCTAAATGTTTCATTAAGTACCTACAAATTACACTCCTTTCAATCAGTTTCAGGCAAAATTGCAAAAAAAATAAATAGAATCTCCTGCGTCCTGGGATAACATCCAGCCGCTCCCTCTGCTGACACTCTCTAAACTCTTGTGTAGTTCACTCCTCCTTTGCAGCCCGATGAGAGGGGAGCAGTTAGTATCCCTGCCCCCATTTTACAGGTGAGGAAACTGAGGCTTGACTCCTTTGGTATACCATGGTGCATACATTCAGCTGTGTCCTTCCCCCCATGTGGCACCTATCACCTGAGACCTCCTCTCTCCACTGAAAATTCCCTGTACTGAGCCCCAAACCCTCACGCCCCAACCTGTAAAGAAAGAAACTCCCCTTCTCTTTTCCTAAGTAGCGATCACAAACGTCCCCCTCTCGTGGGCTTACAGGGTGCTATGGAGTCTGTAGAGCACTTTCAGGTCACTCAGTCTTATGAGCCCCAAGTCCCTGAGAATCCTTCTAGGGGTCTTTCTAAAGTGAAGACCCCAAGGCCCCATCCTGACTTCTCAAATCCGAATCTGCCAGGTTGGAACCTGGGGGTTATATTTTAAGAAATCCCCCATTCACAAGCCAAGCATTTGGGAGCCGTGACCCAGACCAGGAAGAACGCAGGGCAGGTGGTTCTCGCTCCATTTTCCAGATAAGGAATTTGAGGATGGTCCGGTCAAATGCATGAGGGGACAGTAGAGGGAGGAAGATCTGGAAGTGTCCTTGGCTGCCCTGTGCTCAGACCATGTAGACGACAGCCTGAGCCCCTGCCTGTTAGCCTCTGTCATTCCCACTCTGGAGCCCCTATGGTCACTATGCGCCCCCGCCCTCTGCCCACAGAGTACTCCACACTGCAGGCCGTCCAGGCCACCATGATCCTGTCCACCATTCTCTGCTGCATCGCCTTCCTGATCTTCGTGCTCCAGCTCTTCCGCCTCAAGCAGGGAGAGAGGTTCGTTTTGACCTCCATCATCCAGCTCATGTCGTGTAAGTAGAACGAGGGGCTTCCCGGAATCGGCGCTCCCTCCCCAGCCACGCAGGAGCAGAAGCCAGGAGGAGGGTGACAATTAAGGACTTAGAAAGAAGACGTTGGCTGCTGTGCTATGGTGGGATGTTTTATATTTGGGAGTCTGGAGCTGGTTAGGGGTCAGGGAAGGCATCCTGGAGACATAAAGTCTGAGCTGGGATCTATAGGGAGAGTAGCAGCTGCCATCTACCATGTCCCAGAGGGGAGGGAACAGTGTGCCAGGTAGAGGGAACAGTATACAGTGTCTGCCTGGGGCACTTTGGGTTTCACATTTTTTTTGTTTTGTTTTGGTTTTATTTTTGTATTGATTTGGATTTTGGCAGCTGACCGGTACAGGAATCCAAACCCTGGACCTTGGTGTTATCAGCACCACGCTCTAACCAATTCAGCTAACCAGCCAGCTCCTTGAGGCACTTTGAACAGCCAGGGCACCATCCCTCCCAGGCCACAGGCAGGGAATTAAAGTGTTTTAAAGTGCGAAAGACCCTGGAAGGTCACACGGTCTTTTGAGGGCCCCAGCTCCACCAGAATCCCTCCAGAGGACTTTCTAAAGCACAGACCCCCAAGGTTCCAACCTGACTTCTCGAATCAGAATCTGCCAGGCTGGAACCTGGGAATTTGTGCTCCCATCCGTGGGCCAAGCATTTGGGAACCGCAACTCATATCAAATGAGGCCAGAAGAGGTCACGGGACTTGCTGAGGACCTCCAGCGAGGTAGTGTGGGCATCTGCTTCCCCCTCCCTTTTCTTTCTCTCTGTTTCCCAGTTAGAGGCACAGACACCCCCGCCCCGACTCACCTCGTTAGAGGCAATTGGATCCCATCATTTAACATGCAGAGATCGGAGTTATTGTGTTACTAAGTGAAGTTTATTTTCTTTATTATTATTATTTTTTTTGTCTTTTCTGTGACCGGCCGCATCGCGCTCAGCCAGTGAGCGCACCGGCCATGCCGATATAGGATCCGAACCTGCGGCGGGAGCGCCGCTGCGCACCCAAGCGCTGCACTCTCCCGAGTGCGCCACGGGGCCGGCCCAAATTTTCTGTTACTGTGTACATTTGTCTGTCTATCTGTAAAGCCATTTAGTCAAAAATGATTACCCAGATATATATAGTCATCCCTCGATTCTTGCTGGGGATTGGTTCCAGAACCTCCCTCAGGTACCAAAATCTGCCAGTGCTCAAGTCCCTGATATAAAGTGGTGTAATATTTGCATATAACCTATGCACATCCTACTGTATACTTGAAGTCATCTCTAAGTTATTTATAATACTTAATACAATGTAAATAGTTGTTGTGTTGTATTGTTTGGGGAAGAATGACAAGAAAAATGTCTGTACATGTTTAGTACGGATGCATTTTTTCCCTGAATATTTTTGATCCACTGTTGGTTGAATCCACAGATATGGAACCCACAGATACAGAGGGCCGACTGTATATAGGAAAATTCTTCATATTTTAATATGAGTCACGTCTCCCCTTTCCCTTCCATAACTCCCCCTTCTCCGCAACTTCTTTGGCCATTTTCTGGTCCAAGGACCTGTCCCTTCCTGTCCTGCCCCAGGCTGCAGAGTGTTCAGATGCTGTATCAGTCAGGGATTATCAGGTGCAAGCAACAGATACTCTAACTCATGTAAGAGATGGGATTCTGGAGTAGCTGAAAAACCAGGTCTTGGGAAGAGGATCCAGGCACCAGCAGCTGACAGTCACTTCGGGGAAATGCTGTCAGAATCAAGGAGCTCTGACAGTGTCACTTTGCTCTAGATTCAAGTTTCTAGGTGCGAGAGTCTGATTATCAGAGATTGACTTATACACTCAGCTGCTGGCCAGAGGTCTGGGCACTTTGATGGGCGGTTCCACCAAAACTACCTGGCTGGGAGAGGGACAGGTCCCCCTAGAAAAACCAAAGTACTTGGCCTCATCCTAGCACTGATGCCTGTGTATGTTGGAACTGCAAGCATTTCAATTAGGATGCTTTTGGCTGCATGTAAGAGAAAATCCAATTAACAACGACTTCAGTCAGAAAGATGGTTACTGTTTTTACGTAATAAGTAACCTAGAGGTGGAAGATGCCAGAGCTGGTTTGCAGCTCATCAGCATCAAGCACCCCCATGCTTTCCATCCTTCTACTCCATCATCTTCAGAGTATCAATAATAACCCCTTCATGGCCCCCAAAAGGCTGCTGCAGCTCCAGACATTCCATCTTGACCTGACAGTGTCTAAAGTGGTAAGTGAAAGAAAGTACAGCAATAAAAAAATGCTTTTTCCTCCCTCATCTCTCTTTACAGGAAATAATAGTTTTCACTGAATGGTTTTCTGTGGCTAGACCTGGGACACCTCCAGATCCATAAACTATAAGAGATAAACAGGAACGGGATTGTCTGTCTATGACCCATGGGCCAAATCTAGCCTGCTCCATGTTTTTGTAATAAAGTTTTATTGGAACACAGCCACAACCATCTGTTTATGTATTGTCTGTGGCTGCTGTCATGCTACAACAGCAAAGTTGAGTAGTTGATTGTGGCCCACAAAAAGCCTAAGCTATTTCCTGTCTGACCCTTTATTACAGGACAAGTTTGCTGACCACTGGCTTAGACCAATTATAGCTTGTCCTCTGGGCTGGGTACTCGGCCACCCAAAGAAAATTAGGTTCAGCTAGCAAGAATGGGAAACAAAATAGCTACAGGGTAGACGTAAATATTCCGCCACAAAATGTTAGTTGACATTTTTCCAATAAACAAGAAGAAATATGTAATAATAATAAAAGCTTCAGCTGGTCTTCAGCTCTGGCTATGTGCCCCTCAGGTAGCCGGGTGCACCGTGGTCTGTGATTTATGGAAACCCTGGCTTTCTTCCGAACAGGTCTGTGCGTCATGATTGCGGCTTCCATTTACACAGACCGGCGCGGAGACCTTCACCGCAACAACAAGGAGTGGTACTCCCTGACCTCGGAGGGCAGATACGGCTACTCCTTCATCCTGGCCTGGGTGGCCTTTGCTTTCACCTTCATCAGCGGCATTATGTACCTGATACTGAGGAAGCGCAAATAGAGTTCGAGCAGCTGGTCGCTTACACTGCAGTACAGAATCCACATTCACATAACCGTTTTGTATATAATCGTTTTTTTTTTTTTGTGGTTTTTCTAGCAAACATATTGTTTCCTTTAAAAGCCAAAAAGAAAAAGAAAAAAAAAAAAAGAGAGAGAAGAGTTTTTGCATTCTTGAGAGGAGAGAATAGACTATGAAGGCTGGTATTCAGAGCTCCTGCCCACCCGAAAGTCTCAACAAGACGAAAACAAAAATCCAGCAGTGCTGAAATCCAAAAACGCTCAGCAGGATGTTTCTTAACCATGGGGCTGTAATGGGATGAGACAGGACTGAGAAAGCCAGGTCTCGGGGGACATGCTTCCTGTAAGTTTTGGCAGGGACAAGCCCTCCTCCCCTCAGCTTTCCTTCCTGAATCTCTGTTAGTGGTGGAAGGTGGGCTGAGGAGGGCCCAGGTGAGGGATATTTAGCCCAAGGTCCATATGGGAAACAGGTATAGCCCCTGGCACTCTGTCTACATCCAAACCAGATCCCTAACTCTCCTGTAATAGGCTGGGTTGAAAAAGTCCCACCCAAATTTGCAGACAGTGTCTCCTGCTCATCTTAGGAATGGTGATCCTTAATCTGGGTGTCTGATTTAGGCTCATCCTAAGGCAATCAAAAGGTGATTCCTAAGAACATTCTTTAAAATGTAGACTATTGGGCCCCACCCCAGACCTACAGAATCAGAGTCTTCAAGGGATGGGGCCTGGGAATATGCATTTCTAAATCAAGTGATGCTTGGACGCATTAAAGTTGGGGACCACAGTCCCCAGGCCAGGTGAGCAGAGCTGCCTCATAAATGCTAGAGATCTCATCATGTTGAGATGGGGAGGTAGGTTTAGCCCCCACTGCAGGCCAAAACCATGGCCTGCATCAGCTCTTGATTCTCACTGTCTCTTCCTCAGCTGTTTACATCTGGGTCACCCAAACTCTAGTCCCAGGCCATGTGTCCCAATAGCCAGACCCCTTTCCCACCCTATCTTGGAAAACCTCTCTCTTCTCTTGCTGCCTTGCATTCTAAGGCTGGCTGGCCTCCACCAGCTCCTATTTCTAGGGTCTCAGAGGACTCATCCACCATTCATTCATTTATTCATTCATTCATTGACATAAATTATGGGGTGCTTGCCATGTGCCAGGAATAAGGGACACCCTCTGTCCTTGTGGGGCTCATAGTCTAATGTAGGAGACTGATTAAAAACCAGTTGGGAAAATTAATTACAAATGGTGATGGAGGCTGCAAAGAAGACTGCCAAGGATTTTAAATAGAGGCCCTCGGGTGGGCACCTGCTTTATGTGCGCCTGTCTTAAAACGCTCCTGGAGGCATTTAGATCAGCCTAAATATAGATCCATTCTGCTCCGGTAGATGGAGCTGGGTACTTACTGGGCAGTGCCCATCTGTGTTGTGCCCAGAGGACACGTCCCTGGAGGGTCCCACTGTCCTGACAGTGAAGGGAGCAGTGAGGGGGTCCCAAAGAGCCATGGTGCAAGCCTTGGTGGGTTCCACTGCCACTCGGGAGAATCTGACGCGGCAGGGTCTGGGCAAACGAGCACTCCAGGTAGTTCCAAGACTATTCTGAGAAATAGGGCTTATCGTGAGCTGTGTGGCAATGCCGGCCACCCCGGGAAATGCCCCAGGATAGAAGCTCTTTGCACCTCAGTGTCTTTTTTCACTTGTGATTTGAACATGGTTCTGGGGAGTTGTGCCTGGGACAGGGTGTGGGAACCTGTGCTATTTAAATACTTTTGCACTTGACCTTCTGCTAAGAGGAATGATGATTTGCCATCAGCTCAGTTCCACTGAGCTGGGAAAAGTCTTGTATGCGTAGTTTTAGTGCCACCATGGATACCTCTTCAGTGCAGGATTGGGTCTCTCCGTCTACTCATTCATTCATTCATTTTCAACAAATGGTATTAAACGTTTACTATTCCAAGCACTGTGTGAGGCTCTGAAAACACAGGGGTGAGCAAATCCAGACATCCTCCCTGCCCTCATGGGGTTTGCACTCCCTAAGATGGGACCTCCTCCCCATGGAGAGGCCACCAGCCCAGTGCAGGGTGATATGGGGCCAGAGACAGGACAAATGGTCACTTCCTGCCTTGAGGGAAAACTGCCATTAGGCATTGTCGTGGGTAGGGTGTGTGTCACAGCTCTGGAGTTTGCAGGATGCTATATAAGCCTCATGGAGGAAGCTGGGTCTAAAGTGTCCTTTAAACTTTCTACCCAGGTGGTTTTTTTATAATTTTCTGGTAGTCACAGTGGAAGCAAACAAACAAAAAAAAACACCTTAGACGCGGAGATCTGGAAAGTCTAATTCCGAAGCAGTGCATGAATTCCCTTCACAAAAAATTTCAGGGCTACATGAGTATGTGTGTTGAATGCAATCTGAAATGACCCTGTGGATTTTCCTGGCTGGTTGCCACTACCGTACACCATTCAGTGCCCACATCCATCTGTGACACCAAGATGTTTTGAGACATGAGAGATGCCTCTTCCCTGCTGTGTGACATGCATTTGGGAAGTTGGAAAGAAAAGATGGTGTCGGGGAGAAAACATCTAACCTTCTTACCTGTAGGCAGAATCAGCCCTCCCTTGGTGCTTGTTATCAGTTATTCAAGAACAATGACCGCAACAAAATTAGCTAAGACATCCAAGAAGTAACTATAAGGACCAAATATATTACCAGGTAACAACTGCATTTGAAGGAACTGTAGTCTGCACATCTTACGACATTTTTATAAAGTACTGTGATTCTTTCCTTGAGGCGCTATGTGATGAACACAGACTAACTCATTTTGTTATTTGCATTAAAATTATTTTGGGTCTCTGTTCAAGTGACTTTGGGGAATGCTTGACTTGTTGCTCTGCGTGAATGTGTCTACACACACCTGAATGCAGGTGAATCAGAGACCGCCCCCACACCCACACTCTCTGCTGCAGGTTGCGTACCTGTGGGCACATCCCTAGTGAACAGGCTCAAGTCCTAGGATGCTCTGTGTTAACTGATAATGAAGAAACCTAGCACCCCACGCCCATATGTAAACACACTAAACACAGTAGCCCAGGTAGAAGCTGTACCATAGTTTAAAATCTGTCTGGGCGGGGAATTACTAAACTCGCTATTAGTTTAAAGGTTACTTACAGTACAGCAGGTTGGACAATTTTGTGGTGATGGGGAAATGTTGGGGAAAGGCCTAGCAGTTACATTTGAATCTTGTTTTGGGAACAATGTGATTTTAGGGTAGTTAGACACTTTCTACTTAATGTACCTTTAAAATAGTCCGTTTTCTATGTTTTGTATAATCTGAAACTGTACATGAAAAATAAAGTTTAAAACCAAATTGTCCAGAGCAACAGACTCTAATGTCACACCTGTGATAACATCTAGAGTAAAATGCTGCCATTTTGAATGGTAAAGGGTCATTTGATTTCTCAAGATGATAATGTATGTTTTTTACAGTGAGCAACTGATGACGGGCAGTTCACTGTGGGACAATCTCGCTCTCTCTGCTTCTGTAATGCAGCCGGCTTTGTGTCCATAGAACCTGTGCAGTTGCACAGGATTCCATGTGCTGAGGGGCCCTGCGCTTGGTTGAAGAATCTTCTAGTGCCATCTTAAAATTCTTAATGATATTTGAGCAAAAGTACCCATATTTTCATTTTGCATTGGTCCCGAGAATTATGTAGCTGGTCTTGTCCTTTAGTTTGTATCTAATAAAGACCTCTGCTTTAAAGGGTGGGGTTGTGATGGAAATCAGTCTATCTCTACAGCATAATCTGCTGAAAAATGAAAAATTCAGCCAGAGAGAGGAGGAAAGAGATGTCTTTAATTCTTATCTACAGAATGCCAAAGGTCATAAAAGTTCTCTGTCTAGGAGCCCACACTTCCTTGCCTATACATGGGTTGCAAACTAAAATCTCTAGGGGCTTCTGTCTGTATTCTTTGTGTTTCTAGGTTATTGTTGTTTTGGTCCATGTGGCAGGTGGATAGTAATCACTCCAGAATACTCAATTTTGTATTTTCTTCCATTCAGGAAATCGGCCTATCATTCCTTCATTCATTCAGTCATTCATTCAACAAATATTTGTGTACCTGTTATGTGTTACGTACATCAGCATGAACGTAGTCCCTGCCCTGACCTAGACTATTTTAGTTTCAATTCCTAGTTTCCAGGAGTTAGATTCTGATGGGTCTATCCTGGGTCACATGTTTTATCTTCATCATTCCAGTACTTGAACAGAGTAGGGAGTGAGACCAAATTCTATAAACATAAAGACCGGAGGTGGGGGAGGGGGAACAATCCTGTGGCAAGTTCCCACAGAAAAGGGTCTGGGAAGACATTTCAAATGGGGATCTTATCTTTGTCTAATCTAGGGCCTGCAAACTATAGCCTACGGGCCAAATCTGTCCTGCTGCCTGTTTCTGTTTGGCCTATGAACTAAAAATGGTTTTTACGTCTTTTTCATGGTTGGGGAAAAAAGTAAAAAGAATACCTGGTGACATATAAAAATGGTACAAAATTCAAATTTCAGTGTCCATCAATAAAGTTTTATGAGAACATAGCCATGCCCATCGGTTTAGATATGATAGCAGACAGAGTTGTCACAGAAACCACATGGCCTGTAAAGCCTCAAATACTAACTATCTGGCTCTTTACAGAAAACGTTTGCTGACCCCTGGTTTAACCAAGCAAGAAGGGATCTGTTTTTAGGAACAGGAAGAGATTTCCTGGAAGCTGTTGAGCAAATTCTTCCTGATGTCTTATTGGTCTAAGGAGCCGCATTTTCGTGCCTCACCCTATCAGTGGCAGAAGTAATTAAATTATCATTTGCTTTAAGATTAATTTAAGATTAACATTGACTTCTGAGCTTGGGACCGAATCACCCTCACTAAGGGGTAGACTTCTCACCCACACTCACCCACAAGAACAGGGGATCACCTGTGCGGTGGCAGCCACAGTGTCTCCTACCACTCAACCCTTGGCTTCTCCATGTCCGTGCACAGCTTTATAACAATTTTTAAAATTCTTATACCTTAATAAAATGAACCTTTCCCACGAGGGAGTCTGAAGTCTCAAGCAGTGACACTTCCAGCTCCCATTCCAGGGTCTCTTCAAGATGTGCTATTACAAGGGTACTTCAAAAAGTTCATGGAAAAATAGAATTAAAAGATAGTATGAATCTTTTCACAAATTTTTTGAAGTACCTTCATATTTTCTCTTCCAGGTCCAGATTTGACTGCTCATGGCATAGTAATGGATGGCTAAAAGTTAAGTCATAGCCTTCCAAATGTACCCCATGTGTAATGGGTAGAAGAAGAGAAACCAGAGCTGCCTGCAATAAATGCTTCCCTCTGCAAGAGAATCCAGTCCCCAGTGGCCACAGGTTCACCATTGTCCCTGAATACCAAAAAGTTCCTGCCCTGGTGGCAAGTGAGATTGGTGGTCGCTCAGTCCATAGCCCCTGGTTCTGCTCAATGTCATGGTCTCTCTTGTCCACTCTCCTCTGCGACATATATCTAAGATGTCAGTGGGATGGAGGCCCCTTCCTCCCTCCTATCGGTCTAAGTCCTAGTGTCTCAGGGTTGGATAGTCACGGACTCTTCTCGGTCACGAATGGGGTTCCTTCGGCCATGCAAAGCTAAGCCAGCCAGAGATCTTGTCTGGACCTAATTTTTTAGAAGAGAATTTTTTTAAACAGTAAGCATTGTTTGTTGCAACAAATGTTAGTATCATTCATACTACCGATCCTTATTTTAGAGCAGGGCTATCACACAAGTTTTGACAATCAGGAATCCCATAGCAGCTTAACTGGGTGGTTCTGCCTTATGGCCTTTTACAAGGTGGACCTAATTTTGGAGCCCAGGAATTCCTAGCAGCATGCCTCTGTGCATTACTGCAGCCTTGAGGCAGTAACTTCAAGTTGCATAATGCAAGCCATCTCACTAGTGGTGTGCCTTTGTCTGGTGAAAATGCTACAGGATCTGATGTATCTTTTCTGAAATCTCACACTCCTTATCTTATGCTTAGCTTTTTGCCTCCACACTACTGACCCTTAGTTCTGAGCAGGGCTTAACAAACTACCAGCTTGCCGGCCAAACACCAGCTTTTATATGGCTCATGGGCTGAGATTTTTTTTTTTTTTCATTTTTAAGAAGTTGTAAAAATGCAAAGAAGAATATGCAACAAAGACTTTATGTGGCCTGTGTATTAGTCCATTTTTGTGCTGCTATGACAGAATACCTGATACTGGATAATTTATAAAGAACAGAGGTTTATTTGGCTCACAATAGGGACAGCTGCATTTGGCACGGGCCTCAGGCTGCTGCTTCTACTCTTGGCAGAAAACGGCAGGGCAGACCACGGCTACAAGCAGATCACACGGCGAGAGGAAGCAAGAGAGAGAGGGAGGGGAGATGCCAGGCTCCTTTAAACAAACAGCTTTCGCGGGCACTAATAAACAGTGAGAACTCACTCATGAGTCCCTCCCGCCCTCCCCCCACTCTGCCCA